>NW_028320774.1:0-290000 GCF_062004578.1 Staurois parvus
ATAGAAGAGGTATTATACCCCCCTCTCCGGGGTCCCGTGTCTCCTACCCCCCCTCCGTTCCCTGTAATAGAAGAGGTATTATACCCCCCTCTCCAGTGTCCTGTGTCTCCTACCTCCCCTCCGTTCCCTGTAATAGAAGAGGTATTATACCCCCCTCTCCGGTGTCCTGTGTCTCCTACCTCCCCCCCATTCCCTGTAATAGAAGAGGTATTATACCCCCCTCTCCGGTGTCTCCTACCCCCCCCCCCCCCCCCCCATTCCCTGTAATAATCTTTGAAGGTTGGTGTTCCTTATGGGAGATCACAAAGGGCGGAGAGGCCATTTAGGGCGACTAAAAACATTAAAAATCAAATTTTTCAAGAAATGGCGCCTTCAGCTTCTGCAGAACTGTAATGGGGACAACTGAAGAGCGGATTCCCCCCATCTCCTGGCTGGGTTCCCCGCCCTGTCAGTGAGTCAGTGTATTTTTATTAATGACATGTCTCAGATCCTGGCAGTCACCGCTTCCCACACGCTGAGCCGGCGGCATTTGCTGAACAGGCGCTATCATCCTGACAGCTTCAGATGGATTCCAACTTCCTAAAAGAAGGCGGAATAAAAGTAGGAAAATGCTTTAAAGAGCACCTGTCATCAATGAAACCTACCTTAAAGGCCAACTCCGGGATCAGCTTCCCCATCCCCCAATCACCCTCATTGCCCCGGATGAGCCAACCACCATCTTGTTTTTTTGCTTCTTTTTTTTTCACATTTCCCTCTTTCATTGCCTTCGGGTTGGTCACCTGACTTGCGGGTCGTCTTCATCCATCTCAGCAGTGGGCGGTGCTGAAGATGATGATGTCATCTCTCTGAATCATTACACTATTAATTTAGGGTGCTGGGGTGACACCCCCCAGGAGTGGGCCCATGACACCCTGCATTCAGCACAGAAGACTGGGGGCATCCTGCAGAGGAAGAAGTATTGGGGGGCATTCAGCACAGAGCACTGGGGGCATCCTGCGATGGAAGACGTATTGGGGGGCATTCAGCACAGAAGACTGGGGGCATCCTGCAGAGGAAGAAGTATTGGGGGGCATTCAGCACAGAAGACTGGGGGCATACTGCGATGGAAGACGTATTGGGGGGCATTCAGCACAGAAGACTGGGGGCATCCTGCAGAGGAAGAAGTATTGGGGGGCATTCAGCACAGAAGACTGGGGGCATACTGCGATGGAAGAAGTATTGGGGGGCATTCAGCACAGAAGACTGGGGGCATCCTGCAGAGGAAGAAGTATTGGGGGGCATTCAGCACAGAGCACTGGGGGCATCCTGCGATGGAAGACGTATTGGGGGGCATTCAGCACAGAAGACTGGGGGTATCCTGCAGAGGAAGAAGAATTGGGGGGCATTCAGCACAGAAGACTGGGGGCATACTGCGATGGAAGAAGTATTGGGGGGCATTCAGCACAGAAGACTGGGGGCATCCTGCAGATGAAGAAGTATTGGGGGGCATTCAGCACAGAAGGACTGGGGGCATCCTGCAGAGGAAGAAGTATTGGGGGGCATTCAGCACAGAAGACTGGGGGCATACTGCGATGGAAGAAGTATTGGGGGGCATTCAGCACAGAAGACTGGGGGCATCCTGCAGAGGAAGAAGTATTGGGGGGCATTCAGCACAGAAGACTGGGGGCATACTGCGATGGAAGAAGTATTGGGGGGCATTCAGCACAGAAGACTGGGGGCATCCTGCAGAGGAAGAAGTATTGGGGGGCATTCAGCACAGAAGACTGGGGGCATACTGCAGATGAAGAAGTATTGGGGGGCATTCAGCACAGAAGACTGGGGGCATCCTGCGATGGAAGAAGTATTGGGGGGCATTCAGCACAGAAGACTGGGGGCATCCTGCAGAGGAAGAAGTATTGGGGGGCATTCAGCACAGAAGACTGGGGGCATCCTGCAGAGGAAGAAGTATTGGGGGGCATTCAGCACAGAAGACTGGGGGCATCCTGCAGAGGAAGAAGTATTGGGGGGCATTCAGCACAGAAGACTGGGGGCATTCTGCAGAGGAAGAAGTATTGGGGGGCATTCAGCACAGAAGACGGGGGGCATCCTGCAGAGGAAGAAGTATTGGGGGGCATTCAGCACAGAAGACTGGGGGCATCCTGCAGAGGAAGAAGTATTGGGGGGCATTCAGCACAGAAGACTGGGGGCATCCTGCAGAGGAAGAAGTATTGGGGGGCATTCAGCACAGACGACTGGGGGCATCCTGCGATGGAAGAAGTATTGGGGGGCATTCAGCACAGAAGACTGGGGGCATCCTGCAGAGGAAGAAGTATTGGGGGGCATTCAGCACAGAAGACTGGGGGCATCCTGCAGAGGAAGAAGTATTGGGGGGCATTCAGCACAGACGACTGGGGGCATCCTGCGATGGAAGAAGTATTGGGGGGCATTCAGCACAGAAGACTGGGGGCATCCTGCAGAGGAAGAAGTATTGGGGGGCATTCAGCACAGAAGACTGGGGGCATACTGCAGAGGAAGAAGTATTGGGGGGCATTCAGCACAGAGGAGAGGAGAGAGGAGAGGAGGGGAGAGGAGAGGAGGAGAGTGGAGGGGACAGGAGAGGAAAGGAGAGGGAGAGGGGAGGAAGTGGGAGAGGAAGATGGAGAGGGAGGGGAGAGGAGGAGGAGAGGGAGAGGAGAGAGGAAAGGAGAGCAAAAGAAAGGAGAAGAGAGGAGGTGAGAGGGGAGGAAAAGGAAGAGGGAGAAAGAGATGAGGAGAGGACAGAGAAAAGAATAAAAATAGAGGAGACAGAAGGAGAAAGGAAAGGAGAAGAGAGTAGGGGTGTCAGGGCCTGGACTTGAACCTGGGACTTCTACTGTGTCAGGCAGTAACTCTACTCACTGAGCTACCTAGGATGCTGGACAACACTTTGCCTCATCTATTGGATAATCCTGCCTTGTGCCTTGTTTGCTCTTGAACCTTGAACTCCTTGCTCCTCCCATGAACTTCCTATATAAGCCATGTCCTTGGACTTCCTCCTTGCCAGATTATTGTGCCTTTCCAGCCAATATCCCGCTACTGTTCCTGCTGCTGTCTACACCTCCGCTACTGACCTTTGGCTTGTTCCTGACCACGATTGATCTGCTACCATTTGTGACCGACCCTTGGCTTGTGACCGACTCTGCTTTCTGATCCCTAACCTGTTGATCCGCTATTGGTTCCCAGTCTGCTCATTCCCTGGTGGGGTGATCCTGAGATCTGGGACCTGGTATTAACACGCAGCCAAATCCATCTCCACCATTAGGAGCTCTGGGGAATACCGGTTAATACTTAGACCCCGCACCTCAGGTGAGCCTGCGTCATTCCCAGGGGGACCCGCTGGTGGACCTATCCTGCTGGTTCCAGGTAAGCCTTTTACTGCTATAGCAACTGGTCTCTGAACCTGACCTTACACCGTGACAAGGGGAGAGGAGAGTAGAAGAGAGGGAGAAAGAGAGAAGAGGAGAGAGAAAAGGAGAAAGGAAGAGGAGAGAGGCGAGGAGATGAGAGGAGAGGAGGGAAGAGGAGGAGAGGAGAGAAGACAGAAGAAAGCAGAGGAGAGGAGGGGAGAAGAGAGAGGCAAGCAGACCAATGGTGAGAAAGAAAAGAGGGAAAATAAGGAGAAAGGGGGAAGGAATTGTGGGAGTTGGGGGAGAGGAGAGGAGAAAGGGAAGGGGAGAGGAGGGGAGGGGAGAGGAGAGAAAGGGGAGAGGAGAGAAAGGGGAGGGGAGAGGAGAGAAAGGGAGAGGAGAGGGGAGGAGAGGAGCGAGAGGGGCAGAGGAGTGGAGAGGAGGGGAGGAGAGAGAGGCGAGCAGACAAGAGGTGAGAAAGAGAAGAGGGAAAATAAGGAGGAGAAAGGGGGAAGGAATTGTGGGAGTTGGGGGAGGGGAGAGGACAGGAGAAAGGGGAGGGGTGGGAAGAGGAGAGGAGAGGAGTGGAGAGAACATGAGAGGAGAGGGAAGGAGAGGAGAGAGGCGAGCAGAGGAGAGAAGTGAGCAGAGGAGAGGAGGGGAGGGGAGAGGAGAGAGGCGAGCAGACAAGAGGAGAGAAGGGGAGGGGAGAGGAGAGAAGCGAGTAGAGGAGAGGAGGGGAGAGGAGAGAAGCGAGCAGAGGAGAGGAGAGAAGGGGAGGGGAGAGAGGCGAGCAGACGAGAGGAGAGAAGTGGAGGGGAGAGGAGAGAAGCGAGCAGAGGAGAGGAGGGGAGAGAGGCGAGCAGAGGAGAGGAGGGGAGAGGAGAGGAGGGGAGAGAGGCGAGCAGAGGAGAGGAGGGGAGAGGAGAGAAGCGAGCAGAGGAGAGAAGGGGAGGGGAGAGGAGAGAAGCGAGCAGAGGAGAGGAAGGGAGGGGAGAGAGGCAAGCAGACGAGAGGAGAGAAGGGGAGGGGAGAGGAGAGAAGCGAGCAGAGGAGAGGAAGGGAGGGGAGAGGAGAGAGGCGAGCAGAGGAGAGGAAGGGAGGGGAGAGGAGAGAGGCGAGCAGACGAGAGGAGAGAAGGGGAGGGGAGAGGAGAGAAGCGAGCAGAGGAGAGGACGGGAGGGGAGAGAGGCGAGCAGACGAGAGGAGAGGAGGGGAGAGGAGAGGAGAGAAGCGAGGAGAGGAGAGGACGGGAGGGGAGAGGAGAGAGGTGAGCAGACGAGAGGAGAGAAGGGGAGAGGAGAGAAGGGGAGGGGAGAGGAGAGAGGCGAGCAGAGGAGAGGAGGGGAGAGGAGAGAGGCGAGCAGAGGGGAGGAGAGGAGGGGAGGGGAGAGACGCGAGCAGACGAGAGGTGAGAAAGAGAAGAGGGAAAAGGAGGCGGAGAAAGGGGAAGGGAATTGTGGGAGTTGGGGGAGGGGAGGGCAGCAGAGCTCAGACCCGCCCAGCACACATGCGAGGAGCTCTGTGGAATATGGCTGCTGTGGATTACTAGATAAAGGTCAGCTGACTGAATTCTCCCTTTTTGTGGCAATTTGATGGAATTTCAGCGACTGATTCCATTGGTCACCCGGAATTGCTATGTAATCCATGGTATGAGGCATTTGGGGGTTTCTTCCTCGGGGGTGGGAACGATCGGACACCTCATAGGTGTATATTGGAATATAAGTCGGTTACTTTGTAGCCGTTTATTTGATATCTGCTGATAAAGTTTTATTGTAACAATGGAGGAAAACCTTGGCGGGAGCCCATGGCCATCATCTCCCCTCTTCCATCCTCTCAGAGAACGCCCCCAGCGATCCGGGAAATATCGGAGGGAAGTGACACCATGGCGCGGAGATACTGAAGAAGTAGCACAGCTGGTTTCCGTGGAAACAGATTTTCCTTCTCACATTTTTCTGTTTGCGGCGGAGGGGAGGAACGCTCGCGGTGACGTCTGCTGGATCTCAGGCTTCGACCTCAAAGAGACCTTCGTCCAAACCCGATAGAATGGACATGTTGGAGGAACTGGTTCTGGTTCTGGTTGTCAGCCGGCGTTCCCTATCATGTCTCGTAATTATCCATTAAAAACAACTTTCAGTTCTCTACATATGTTGGGAATGTCCAACACTGCCTACATGCTTGCAGGCAGCCCCTGTGGCACTGCCATGTATGTGATGTGGATGTAGTGGATACGTCCTCGTGTATCTCTGATATCAAGATTGCTCGTCTTTCTGTAATGGCGGATGAATGATAGGCGGATAGGGGGATGAATGATAGGGGGATGAATGATAGGGGGATGAATGATAGGTGGATGAAGTATAGGCGGATAGGGGGATGAATGAAAGGCAGATAGGGGGATGAATGATAGGTGGATGAATGATAGGCGGATGAATGATAGGGGGATGAATGATAGGCAGATGAATTATAGGTGCATAGGGGGATGAATGACAGGCAGAGAGGGGGATGAATGACAGGCAGAGAGGGGGATGAATGATAGGCGGATGAATGATAGGCGGATGAATGATAGGTGGATGAATGATAGGCGGATGAATGATAGGGGGATGAATGAAAGGCGGATAGGGGGATGAATGATAGGCGCATAGGGGGATGAATGAAAGGCAGATAGGGGGATGAATGATAGGTGGATGAATGATAGGCGGATAGGGGGATGAATGATAGGTGGATGAATGATAGGCGGATGAATGATAGGCGGATGAATGATAGGCGGATGAATGATAGGCGGATGAATTATAGGCGGATAGGGGGATGAATGAAAGGTGGATAGGGGGATGAATGATAGGCGGATAGGGGGATGAATGATAGGCGGATGGGGGATGAATGATAGGCGGATAAGGGGATGAATGATAGGTGGTTAGGAGGATGAATGATAGCGGATAGGGGGATGAATGAAAGGCAGATAGGGGGATGAATGAAAGGTGGATAGGGGGATGAATGATAGGTGGATAGGGGGATGAATGATAGGCGGTTAGGGGGATGAATGATAGGCGGTTAGGGGGATGAATGATAGGCGGTTAGGGGGATGAATGATAGGCGGATAGGGGGATGAATGATAGGGGGTTAGGAGGATGAATGATAGCGGATAGGGGGATGAATGATAGGTGGTTAGGAGGATGAATGATAGGTGGTTAGGAGGATGAATGATAGGCGGATAGGGGGATGAATGATAGGCGGTTATGAGGATGAATGATAGGTGGTTAGGAGGATGAATGATAGGCGGATAGGGGGATGAATGATAGGCGGATAGGGGGATGAATGATAGGGGGTTAGGAGGATGAATGATAGGCGGATAGGGGGATGAATGATAGGGGGTTAGGAGGATGAATGATAGGCGGATAGGGGGATGAATGATAGGGGGTTAGGAGGATGAATGATAGGCGGATAGGGGGATGAATGTAAGGTGGATAGGGGGATGAATGATAGGTGGTTATGAGGATGAATGATAGGTGGTTAGGAGGATGAATGATAGGCGGATAGGGGGATGAATGATAGGCGGATAGGGGGATGAATGATAGGGGGTTAGGAGGATGAATGATAGGTGGTTAGGAGGATGAATGATAGGCGGATAGGGGGATGAATGATAGGCGGATAGGGGGATGAATGATAGGGGGTTAGGAGGATGAATGATAGGCGGATAGGGGGATGAATGATAGGCGGATAGGGGGATGAATGATAGGCGGATAGGGGGATGAATGATAGGGGGTTAGGAGGATGAATGATAGGCGGATAGGGGGATGAATGATAGGCGGATAGGGGGATGAATGATAGGCGGATAGGGGGATGAATGATAGGGGGTTAGGAGGATGAATGATAGGCGGATAGGGGGATGAATGAAAGGCGCTCCATTGTACTCCCCCTCCCACTGGGATCACTGTGTTAGCGGGGCTGGACATTCCCTGACTGGTCCTCCTCCCTCTCCCGCCCTCCAGTGAGCGTCCCTCAGTTGTGCGGCTCAGCCAAGAGGTCAAGGAAACGAAATCAGAGAGGAGCACGGAAGACGACTTCCTGGTGATAAAGGCGATGGAAGGCGCGCTGCGGATCCCACGGTGACCATACAAGGATTGATCTGTGATCAGTTTATCGCAGACACGCCATCGATCATTGATCAGGATATTGAACACGCGGTATTGCTCCATACTTTGTGATCAACTGAAAACGTGATCTATCAATAGAGAAATGTAATGAGTTCGCCAAAATGCCGCCATTGTCAATCAATTCGACAGAATGAAAACTGATCGCCAAAATCAACGGCAAGGAGAGCGCCTGGCTTCTGATATTGATTCATTCACATTGAATATTGATTATTGATCATATCCATAAGAAGGATGTCATAGGAGATCCCTGACAACTCCTCCGGGACACCAACCCGACTACCCCTGAAAACTGAACTTCTACCTTCTCCATCAGCTCATCCCCCCACAGTTATCTTTTCCATCCCTTGCCCCGCCCTTTAGATTGTAAGCTCTTAGGACCAGGAGCTGCCTAACACTCCTGAGTTGGATTGTATTGTAACTGTACTGTGTGCCTTTACACTGTACATTGCTGAGCAAACTGATGGCGCTACATAAATCCTGAATAATAATAATAAATAATAGTAATAGAATCCTGAATATTAATAATAATAAATAATAATAAAAATAATAAATATAATAATAATAATATAAATAATAAATATAATAATAATAATATAAATAATAATTATAATAATAATAATATAAATAATAATAAATATAATAATAATATAAATAATAATAAATATAATAATAATATAAATAATAAATATAATAATAATAATATAAATAATAAATATAATAATAATAATATAAATAATAATAAATATAATAATAATATAAATAATAAATATAATAATAATATAAATAATAGTAATAATAAATATAATAATAATAATATAAATAATAATAAATATAATAATATAAATAATTGTAATAATAAATATAATAATAATAATAAAAATAATATTAATAATAGTAATAATAAATATTATAATAATAATATAAATAATAGTAATAATAAATATAATAATAATAAATATAATAATAATATAAATAATAGTAATAATAAATATAATAATAATATAAATAATAATAAATATAATAATATAAATAATTGTAATAATAAATATAATAATAATAATAAAAATAATATTAATAATAGTAATAATAAATATTATAATAATAATATAAATAATAGTAATAATAAATATAATAATAATAAATATAATAATAATATAAATAATAGTAATAATAAATATAATAATAATAATAATAATAATAATAATAAAAATAATAGTAATAGAATCCTGAATATTAATAATAATAAATAATAGTAATAGAATCCTGAATAATAATAATAAATATAATAATAAAAAATAATAAATATAATAATAATAATATAAATAATAATAAATATAATAATAATAAAAATAATATAAATAATAATTATAATAATAATATAAATAATAGTAATAATAAATATAATAATAATAATAATAAATATAATAATAATAATATAAATAATAGTAATAAAAAATATAATAATAATAAATATAATATAAATAATAGTAATAATAAATATAATAATAATAATATAAATAATATAATAAATATAATAATAATATAAATAATAGTAATAATAAATATAATAATAATAATAAAAATAATATAAATAATAGTAATATAATCCTGAATAATACTATACATAATAATAAAGAATAATATTACAAATCCCATATGACAATAAAGTCTGAAAATGGTAAATTTGCCTGCATCAGTCTGATAATTTTCAATGTAAAACAATTATTGCCAATGAATCAAAGTTCAGAACTGATCAGTCGAGCTGTGGGTCACATGATCAGAATCTTCCAATCCCTCTCATCATCTGGAAGCCGATACCTTAATACCCAATTACAGCCACAACAATGTGGTTTATTTTGGATGGGCGGGGGACGGGCTGGGTCCTCTGTCCACAAGCCCCTCCCAGATAATTCTAATTTCTGGTTTATTCCAGTATGTTAAATATATAAAGCCGACACGTTTTGGGGGTCAGACGCCCCTTCATCATGTAGGTGGGAGAAGACACTGGGTGGTTGGGTGATTTGGGAGGAAACCGGACATAGACTGATATGTGAACAGGTCCGCTCCTCTGGGGCTGGTTTCCGCAGAAATACGACTTTTATTGATGTCTGCGCCACTACTGAGGAGGAAGTGATGAGAAATCTCTCCAATGGGGTCACAAATGGAAATATAGAAATACAAATTTTCCCCACTCACAGGCTTGCCATACACTATACAACCTGATTGAACAATCTCTGTACATCATTTAGGTTTGCCACAACTATGTAACATGAGGACACACCTCAGCAGTCCATCCATATTGTATCCAGGCAGGCCAGCCTTCGCACTACATAACTAGGAGATTGTACAATCAGATTGTATAGTGTATGCCCGGCCTAAGTCAGGCTTTAAAGTCGTTTGAAAGAATAAAAAATCAAAGCCTGCAGATTTAGATGAGAATTTTGAAGCCTGGGGTGGATGGCGGATTGGCGTGTATTCCTCGGTGAGAGCAGAGCAGGTGTGGCAGTGTGCGTCTGGCTGCCGCGTTTTACCCTTGACCTTGCTGTACTCCATTCTAGATGGAATATCTCACTGCTGACAGAGTATTTATACCTCGACTCTGCACGGCGTCTCCTCCTTCAAACATTGGAAAACTCTTGGAGTTGTGCCCGGACGCTCTTGGCCGCGAGCTTCGCTCCGGGGATTAAACGCGCTCTATAAATCTTCGGAGTAACGGCGCCCTTTGCCACATTATAATAGCAGCTGCTGGTGTTACCACATGAGAGCGCCGCGCAAGCGTCCCGCCACCTGAATGGTGGGAACAGAAGGGAGCTTAAAGCCCGACTTCACCAACAACTATTTATAAGGTTTGTCAGGATAAAAAAATCTCCATTTCCCCATAATAGTCTAGGAAACATCCAGTGTTCCTCTGACTTCCTGTACCGGGCCCCGAACTTCCTGTGCCGGGCCCCGAACTTCCTGTACTGAGCTCCTAACTTCCTGTTTCGGGCCCTGAACTTCCTGTACCGAGCTCCGAACTTTCTGTACCGAGCTCCTAACTTCCTGTACTGGGCCCCGAACTTCCTGTACCGAGCACCAAACTTCCTGTACCGGGCTCCGAACTTCCTGTACCGAGCATCGAACTTCCTGTACCGGGCCCCGAACTTCCTGTACCGAGCATCGAACTTCCTGTACCGAGCTCCTAACTTCCTGTACCGGGCCCCGAACTTCCTGTACCGAGCTCAAAAGTTCCTGCACCGAGCTCCTAACTACCTGCACCGAGCTCCTAACTACCTGCACCGAGCTCCTAACTTCCTGTACCGAGCTCCTAACTTCCTGTACCGAGCTCCTAACTTCCTGTACCGAGCTCCTAACTTCCTGTACCGAGCATCGAACTTCCTGTACCGGGCTCCTAACTTCCTGTACCGGGCCCCGAACTTCCTGTACCGAGCTCAAAAGTTCCTGCACCGAGCTCCTAACTACCTGCACCGAGCTCCTAACTACCTGCACCGAGCTCCTAACTTCCTGTACCGAGCTCCTAACTTCCTGTACCGAGCTCCTAACTTCCTGTACCGAGCTCCGAACTTCCTGTACCGAGCTCCGAACTTCCTGTACCGGGCCCCAAACTTCCTGTACCGGGCTCCTAACTTCCTGTACCGGGCTCCTAACTTCCTGTACCGGGCTCCTAACTTCCTGTACCGGGCCCCAAACTTCCTGTACCGAGCTTCGAACTTCCTGTACCGGGCCCCGAACTTCCTGTACCGAGCTTCAAACTTCCTGTACCGGGCCCTGAACTTCCTGTACCGAGCTCCTAACTTCCTGTACCGAGCTCCTAACTTCCTGTACCGAGCTCCGAACTTCCTGTACCGGGCCCCGAACTTCCTGTACCGGGCCCCAAACTTCCTGTACCGGGCCCCAAACTTCCTGTACCGGGCCCCGAACTTCCTGTACCGAGCTCCTAACTTCCTGTACCGAGCTCCTAACTTCCTGTACCGGGCTCCTAACATTCAGGAACATTCTTTCATTGATTTCACGGCCTGTAACACAATCTGTGAATGGAGGAGGGAAGCCGGTGACTTTTCAGACTCTCCCTTCTGGGAGCTTGTTCACAGCAGCTCAGCCTGGAGCCCAAAACGATGAACCCCCATATGTGCCAGAAGTGCAGCGGCAGGAAGAGGACAGGGCATCCCTGCAGTGAAGATTCCGCCAGGACCATGTATCTGCACAATGCGGGACAACCTTCATCACAGGTAAGTTATGTCACTAAATCACACCCAGAACAAAAAACAAAACAAAGAACAAAACAAAGAACAAAACAAAACAAAAAAGAAAACAAAGAACAAAACGTTGGTTTTAAAGGGAACAGTTTTTCGGGTCAGATGTCGCCCAAGGGGTGGGATTAGATGTAAGCAGCGCTATCAGGGATCCTGAGATCCGTCCTCCACAAGCGTCTATGTGCTTCCATCCATCCATCCTTCGTCGGTCTTCACCGCGTTCTTCTCATACAAATCGCCTGATGAGAGACGGACGCAACAGCTGTGCAGCCAGTGAGGAGCTTCCAGCGAGCGCACACTGAACGGGCACATGGCGACAATCACACTGACCCCTCCCCCATGGACTCCAATCAGCCCTATACAGATCCGTCTATGTACAGCTGATACAATGTATCCTATCAATCAACACAGTATACAGGAGGGAGGAGAAGTGACAACGCGCTGCGCTACTAAGTGCATGAACGATGAACTACGACAAGGAAAATCATCGAATACGAAGTATGTCCCCCATCCCAGTGTGGACATGTGGATGGCTGCGAACAAACACAACCAATGACAACAGTGCAACATACCATAATATGGTGACAACAGTGAACATGATGATGATGTGTATAATGTGCTGATAAAACGTGGAGCCCTGAGGAAGTCACGTGACCCATAACGTAACGTGTAGGACGCAACGTGGTGACGTCATATCCGGTACAGATGGCAGCCACCATCTTAGTACTCCCGGTCCCATACACCTTCCTTGCAACCTTTTGCAGCTAGAATTTTGCATTTTTTGGTCTGCAGACCTATTTTAACTCCTCACCTACCGGGCACTTCTACCCCCTTCCTGCCCACCGGGCACTTCTACCCCCTTCCTGCCTACCGGGCACTTCTACCCCCTTCCTGCCTACCGGGCACTTCTACCCCCTTCCTGCCTACCGGGCGCTTCTACCCCCTTCCTGCCTACAGGACACTTCTACCCCTTCCTGCCTACAGGACACTTCTACCCCCTTCCTGCCCACCGGGCACTTCTACCCCCTTCCTGCCCACCGGACACTTCTACCCCCTTCCTGCCTACCGGACACTTCTACCCCCTTCCTGCCTACCGGGCACTTCTACCCCCTTCCTGCCTACAGGGCACTTCTACCCCCTTCCTGCCTACCGGACACTTCTACCCCCTTCCTGCCTACCGGGCACTTCTACCCCCTTCCTGCCTACAGGGCACTTCTACCCCCTTCCTGCCCACCGGGCACTTCTACCCCCTTCCTGCCCACCGGACACTTCTACCCCCTTCCTGCCTACCGGACACTTCTACCCCCTTCCTGCCTACCGGGCACTTCTACCCCCTTCCTGCCTACAGGGCACTTCTACCCCCTTCCTGCCTACAGGACACTTCTACCCCCTTCCTGCCTACAGGGCACTTCTACCCCCTTCCTGCCTACCGGGCACTTCTACCCCCTTCCTGCCTACCGGGCACTTCTACCCCCTTCCTGCCTACAGGGCACTTCTACCCCCTTCCTGCCTACCGGGCACTTCTACCCCCTTCCTGCCTACCGGACACTTCTACCCCCTTCCTGCCTACCGGGCACTTCTACCCCCTTCCTGCCTACCGGGCACTTCTACCCCCTTCCTGCCTACCGGGCACTTCTACCCCCTTCCTGCCTACCGGACACTTCTACCCCCTTCCTGCCTACAGGACACTTCTACCCCCTTCCTGCCTACCGGACACTTCTACCCCCTTCCTGCCTACAGGACACTTCTACCCCCTTCCTGCCTACAGGGCACTTCTACCCCCTTCCTGCCTACAGGGCACTTCTACCCCCTTCCTGCCTACCGGGCACTTCTACCCCCTTCCTGCCTACGGGGCACTTCTACCCCCTTCCTGCCTACGGGGCACTTCTACCCCCTTTCCTGCCTACGGGGCACTTCTACCCCCTTCCTGCCTACAGGGCACTTCTACCCCCTTCCTGCCTACAGGACACTTCTACCCCCTTCCTGCCTACCGGACACTTCCACCCCCTTCCTGCCCACCGGGCACTTCTACCCCCTTCCTGCCTACCGGGCACTTCTACCCCCTTCCTGCCCACCAGACACTTCTACCCCCTTCCTGCCTACAGGACACTTCTACCTCCTTCCTGCCCACAGGACACTTCTACCCCCTTCCTGCCCACAGGGCACTTCTACCCCCTTCCTGCCTACAGGGCACTTCTACCCCCTTCCTGCCTACAGGGCACTTCTACCCCCTTCCTGCCTACCGGACACTTCTACCCCCTTCCTGCCTACAGGACACTTCTACCCCCTTCCTGACCCCCGGGCACTTCTACCCCCTTCCTGCCTACAGGGCACTTCTACCCCCTTCCTGCCTACAGGGCACTTCTACCCCCTTCCTGCCTACCGGGCACTTCTACCCCCTTCCTGCCCACCGGACACTTCTACGCCCTTCCTGCCTACAGGGCACTTCTACCTCCTTCCTGCCTACAGGGCACTTCTACCCCCTTCCTGCCTACAGGACACTTCTACCCCCTTCCTGCCTACAGGGCACTTCTACCCCCTTCCTGCCCACCGGACACTTCTACCCCCTTCCTGCCTACAGGACACTTCTACCTCCTTCCTGCCTACAGGGCACTTCTACCCCCTTCCTGCCTACAGGACACTTCTACCCCCTTCCTGCCTACAGGACACTTCTACCCCCTTCCTGCCTACAGGGCACTTCTACCCCCTTCCTGCCTACCGGGCACTTCTACCCCCTTCCTGCCTACCGGGCACTTCTACCCCCTTCCTGCCCCCCGGGCACTTCTACCCCCTTCCTGCCTACAGGGCACTTCTTCCCCCTTCCTGCCACCGGGCACTTCTACCCCCTTCCGGCCTACAGGGCACTTCTACCCCCTTCATGCCTACCGGGCACTTCTACCCCCTTCCTGCCTACAGGGCACTTCTACCCCCTTCCTGCCACCAGGCACTTCTACCCCCTTCCTGCCTACAGGGCACTTCTTCCCCCTTCCTGCCTACAGGGCACTTCTACCCCCTTCCTGCCCCCCGGGCACTTCTACCCCCTTCCTGCCTACAGGGCACTTCTACCCCCTTCCTGCCTACAGGGCACTTCTACCCCCTTCCTGCCCCCCGGGCACTTCTACCCCCGTCACTTTCACACCTGCCAATCATAGAGCGTTTCCAGATTTTTCTCTGACCAATGAAGAGTATCCCACGCCTCGCGGAGCGCTCCTTGGTACAGAAATGTTCCAGCTCTGCAGGAGTTAATGTGCTCACTCTAACACTACCGTAGATTGAAGAAGTCCTGATGGCTGCCCGCCCCTTTCTGTCCTCTCCTCCATTCAGAAAAGTCCTTGAATTGTTTTCACGGAATGCAACATGCTCTGTATGTGGGGGAGGGGGGAGGCGGGATAATGAATAACAAGATCCCCTCCCCCACTTGCGGAAAACAATAGGAGGACCTGTCTGAATGGAGGAGAGGACCTGTCACCACTGCAGGGACCCCTTCCAATCAGCAGGACATGAGACGCACGTCATCAGGGGAAAGTAACGGCACTGAACCCGGATCCCAGGATAGCATTCAATGAATACAGAGCTCAGAGCTGCGTACACTGCCAAGAGAAAAATGCCAACATTATGAGCTCTCCCTAGGAAAATGCCTTTTACCTGGCTGTCACACTGGCCTCAATGCTTTGAATCCCTCGCCCACAATATACACGCAGATACCTTCGGATTTTACTTTCTTGAACTCAGCCAAACACATAAAGATTTCTACAACCAGTACCAGCAGCTGCCTGAATACCCCAACAGTGGCTGCATCTGATTGGATGATACGTCTGATTGCATGGGTGGTCTGATTGGATGATACATCTGATTGGATGGTTGGTATGACTGGATGATACATTTAATTGGATGGGTGGTCTGATTGGATGATACATCTGAATGGATAATTGATCTGAGGTTTGGTAAAGCTCAGTCCGGGTCATGGAGCCCAGAGGTTTGCTGAAGCTCAATCAAGGTCATGGAGCCCAGAGGTTTGCTGAAGCTCAATCAAGGTCATGGAGCCCAGAGGTTTGGTAAAGCCTGGTCAGGGTCATGGAGCCCAAAGGTTTGGTAAAGCCTGGTCAGGGTCATGGAGCCCAGAGGTTTGGTAAAGCCTGGTCAGGGTCATGGAGCCCAGAGGTTTGGTAAAGATCGGTCCGGTTCATGGAGTCCGGAGGTTTGGTAAAGCTCAGTCAGTGTCATGGAGCCCAGAGGTTTGGTAAAGCTCAATCAGGGTCATGGAGCCCAGAGGTTTGGTAAAGCTCGGTCCGGGTCATGGAGTCCAGAGGTTTGGTAAAGCTCGGTCAGGGTCATGGAGCCCAGAGGTTTGGTAAAGCTCGGTCCGGGTCATGGAGCCCAGAGGTTTGCTGAAGCTCAAATCAAGGTCATGGAGCCCAGAGGTTTGGTAAAGCCTGGTCAGGGTCATGGATCCCAGAGGTTTGGTAAAGCCTGGTCAGGGTCATGGATCCCAGAGGTTTGGTAAAGCCTGGTCAGGGTCATGGAGCCCAGAGGTTTGGTAAAGCTCAATCAGGGTCATGGAGCCCAGAGGTTTGGTAAAGCTCAATCAGGGTCATGGATCCCAGAGGTTTGGTAAAGCTCAGTCTGGGTCATGGAGGTTTGGTAAAGCTCGGTCCGGGTCATGGAGGTTTGGTAAAGCTCGGTCCGGGTCATGGAGGTTTGGTAAAGCTCGGTCAGGGTCATGGAGCCCAGAGGTTTGGTAAAGCTCGGTCCGGGTCATGGAGCCCAGAGGTTTGCTGAAGCTCAAATCAAGGTCATGGATCCCAGAGTTTTGGTAAAGCCTGGTCAGGGTCATGGATCCCAGAGTTTTGGTAAAGCCTGGTCAGGGTCATGGATCCCAGAGGTTTGGTAAAGCCTGGTCAGGGTCATGGATCCCAGAGGTTTGGTAAAGCTCGGTCCGGGTCATGGAGGTTTGGTGAAGCTCGGTCCGGGTCATGGAGGTTTGGTGAAGCTCGGTCCGGGTCATGGAGGTTTGGTGAAGCTCGGTCCGGGTCATGGAGGTTTGGTGAAGCTCGGTCCGGGTCATGGAGGTTTGGTAAAGCTCGGTCCGGGTCATGGAGGTTTGGTAAAGCTCGGTCCGGGTCATGGAGGTTTGGTGAAGCCTGGGGGGGTGAACATGACAGAGGGCAGTTTTTTACATGGAGTTCAGCTTTAAAGTTAAATCTGCCCAAGTTCTGACAGTGTCATATTTCAGTCACTGGAGGTGGATGGTATATATATATATATATTCAGTGGGCGGGGCTGTGACACACAGAAGGACAGATAATGATACAGCACAGGACCGCCCTCCCCGGAAATGAATACATTTTATACTTCGGTAACATTTTAGGAATGGTCTCCCAGTTCCACATACTGAGGATCCGGACAGATCTATGGTGCTGCCTATATATAGTGGTGGCTGCCAGTGAGCCGAACATGAACCCCCATAGATCAGTCCATACATGCACCACAGACCGTTGTGGGCACGTGCAAAGCTGAGGAACCAAAAGGAAATGTAATGAACCGCTCGGGGAGATATTCCCTCCTTGAAAGGAAAAAGTTTATAGGAAAAAATTCCAACAAAATATTCTACAACGATGACTCTGGGAACATTCATAATGGATGAAATATGGAGGCTGGGCTCCGCCCACACAGGGGCGTATGTTCACCTAAAGCCCAAATCTGGCTGCTATTAAATTTAATGTGATCCCCGATTCAAGGAAGTCCCGGAATTCTGATCCCTAATACAAGGAAGTCCCGGAATTCTGATCCCAAATACAAGGAAGTCCCGGAATTCTGATCCCTAATACAAGGAAGTCCCGGAATTCTGATCCCTAATACAAGGAAGTCCCGGAATTCTGATCCCCGATACAAGGAAGTCCCAGAATTCTGATCCCCGATACAAGGAAGTCCCGGGATTCTGATGCCCACTACAAGGAAGTCCCGGAATTCTGATCCCCGATACAAGGAAGTCACGGGATTCTGATCCCCGATACAAGGAAGTCCCGGGATTCTGATCCCCGATACAAGGAAGTCCCGGGATTCTGATCCCCGATACAAGGAAGTCGGGGGATTCTGATCCCCGATACAAGGAAGTCGCGGGATTCTGATCCCCGATACAAGGAAGTCGCGGGATTCTGATCCCCGATACAAGGAAGTCCCGGGATTCTGATCCCCAATAGAAGGAAGTCCCGAGATTCTGATCCCCAATACACAGAAGTCTCGAGAACCTGATCCCTAATACAAGGAAGTCCCGAGATTCTGATCCCCAATACACAGAAGTCTCGAGAACCTGATCCCTAATACAAGGAAGTCCCGGGATTCTGATCCCCAATACATGGAAGTCTCAGGAACCTGATCCCTAATACAAGGAAGTCCCGGGATTCTGATCCCCAATACATGGAAGTCTCAGGAACCTGATCCCTAATACAAGGAAGTCCCAGGATTCTGATCCCCAATACAAGGAAGTCCAGGGATTCTGATCCTCAATAAACAGAAGTCCTGAGAACCTGATCCCCAATACACAGAAGTCCCAGGACCCTGATCCCCAATACACAGAAGTCCCAGGACCCTGATCCCCAATACACAGAAGTCCCAGGACCCTGATCCCCAATACACAGAAGTCCCGAGAACCTGATCCCCAAAACACAGAAGTCCCAGGAGCTTGTCTTCACTCTATTTCACCTTCATTGGGAGAAGCAGAGGGTCATTTAAATGAACATTTTCCCTCGCCACCTTAGCTCCATTCCGTTTATGAGAAATCTTCCACCAAGAACCAACACTTCCATCAATGTCCCTGGTCCCTGCAGAGTTCTGGGTCCCCTCAGCCAACCTCCACAAAACCACTGCCTCCTGCATGGATGTAGAGGATGATGGTGGAGGAACCACTGAAGGTCGCTGGGATCAAGATCAACACTTCTGGAAGAGTTGGCTTCCCAACAGAAGATTGTTCTACAATGGAGTGGTGCTCAGGTGGCACGGGAACCGCCTCCCCATCTTCTCTGCCTTTCTATTGGTCAGAAAGGCTGTCAGTCACAAGGACAGGCAAATGGCAAAGCATGAGAAACAAGGTGAAGCTGAGCCTGAGTACAATTCCAGGTTCTATTTGCATAGTAGAGCTCCCAAGTCTTCGGGGGTCCTGGGAGACCCTACAAGGTATCTGATAGAGAAGGCTGCAAATAATTGGAATACAATGCAGGACGTATGTCACATGTTAGCAGCAGACCAGGTATTTACATGGAAGGGCCACAATGGATCTGAGACGTATCCGGACGGTTCTCCCCGACACAGCACAATGCGGATGTGTCAGACGAGCATTTCCTTTTTTTATGTTTGTAAATGATTTGTATACATTTCACCTTCTTACAGACCAGCAGAGGAGCGGAGACATCTTCTACATGGTCACAATTCCTTGTTCATTCAGTGCACTGGAGGAATTCCAGGGATGGAGATGGTATGTAGAGGAGTCAGAAGAAAAGTTCTGATAATGATGACCCCTATAGCTGGATGTGGGATGCAGCATTGGATGCGTTTCTTTGGTGCATTAGCGCCTCGTGTTGCTGTAACACATTACCATAACATATACATGTGGAGCCGGCCGTAAAAGTCTGACAGAGGTTCAACTCATTCCCAGTGTACAAAAAGGAAAATGAATAGGCTGGGCTCCTCTAATTTAAATATTTAATATACAATGGTATGCTCCATCCAAAAACCCAACCAAAGCCCAAGTGACTCCACCTCTACATTGCCATTAGCAGTGCCACCGATAGTAAGAGCACAGAGCTCTGATCCTACACCGAACCATCTCACAGACTTGACCATGTATGGGTGGAATGAGCCCAAAGAATGGACAATTCTCAGCTTCATTCACATGTTGCTTATCATAGATTGAATCATCACCAATCGGTCCATCTGGCAATGGTGGTACGAGAAGAAGGGCCCACAGACAGGACAAAGGGGGACTCTTGTGAACCGAGGCTGTGGCTTTCAGGTAGACACTGACACCCCTGACCATATGGAGGCAATTTACTTTTCATTTTTTGGGCGGGACAATGAGAAGGAAGAACAATGTCTTCACTGAGATGGGAAGAAGAGGCCATCTTGGGTAGAAAGGAAGGGTTTGGCCTCAAAATCACTAGATCTTTGTGCAAAAGAAGAAAATGCTCTTCGTAAGAAGGAGCTGCCAACTGATTAATACGCCAAATGGACATAATGGTGACCAGGAAGGCAACCTTAAAAGGTGAGCTTCCATCAGAATATTGCTAAGTGGTTTAAAGCAAGGACTCTGCAGTACAGAGAACAGGCTGAGATCCCAAGATGACAAAGAAGGTCAAACTGGGGGATTTATATGAGAAGCTCTTAGAAGATAAGTTTCAGTTAGGGATTGTGATGCAAGAGGTTTCTGGAATAGAACGGAAACAGCAGAAACCAGATACTTGAGGGTACTCGTGTCCAGACAATGGTCAAGACCAGAGTGAAGAGAGATCAAAATAGAAGTGTTGAAGTATTCCCTGGGACTCAGCTTCCCTCCCCGTACCAGAAGTAAGTCTACTGTGACAGGAGGCCAGGAAAACTGGTAGTGTCCAGGATGAGCCATATATTTGTTAGGGGACAGCAGGACAGCTGCTGGTGTTACTTTCCTCCATTTTTTCCCAGTTAACTCATTGGGTGCCAAGTCTGGATCACATAAGAAGACCACCCTGGGGCGTAGGTTCTTCTGGGCTACGCTAGGCAACTGTAACAGGATCGCTCTCCTACACATGGGGTACCTTTGCTTTGGTGGCGTTTTCACCAATGCCCAGGAACAAGGCTGAGGCCACCATACTCAACCTGAAGGCGGGCCTCCACTCCTAGTGAGGAACATACACTGGGTACACTTGCACAACAGTGGTCTTCCAGTTACCTTTTGGGGATTCCTGTGTAAATGTACACCTTCCTACTACAGTTTGGAATTAGATGGACTGTGCCGAACATTGACCACAACCACCTGTCCAGTGTTTTCCACTACTGTCCCCAGAAGCAGAGTGGGCTCCGGCGTGCACCTAGCGCGGGCTCCAACGTGCACGTGACTATAGCTCCCATACCTCTGTGCAGGATGAGGACCTCTGTGGTGCAGATCTGCTCCCATTATTATGGGAGACAGAATGTGGTGTAGGAAGTGCCGACTCCCTTGCTGCTAGAGGCCATTCCACCTATAACAGGTACACGTTGTCGGCAGGCTGCTTGACTGACTGTAGATCTCCGTTGCCCATGGCAACCTCATACACAATTTGTACTAGGATGACTCTTTAAATGTGGATTCTTCATACTCCAATTGCAAGCAACCCCAGGCTTGTAGACGTGTTCCGCTTACTTGCATTACACTCCATTAAAGACCTTCAGACCGGGAAGCACGGTTCAACACTTTACTTAGTAAAAGTACCAAAAACATGACAAAGTCCCAAAGGCAGGAACAGTCCTCTTTCCGAAGTCCCTAATCCTACTCATGTGCTGCCCCGGCATTCTGCAAAGGAAGTGTCTATGTGAAAGAGGTCCATCAGTGGCATTTTCCAGCAGCTGGTGTCTTCGGGGTGAACCCCAGGATCCAATGGCCCCTTACATTGGGAGGAGCTTCCAGACGTTAGCAGATGTGAGCAACGCAAGCAGGCCGAGGATCAACCGCGCAGGAAGAGAGCTCGGGGTTCCGCTCCCAGGGTTCCGCTCCCAGGGAGCCCCTTTTTATAGTCACAGGACCAGTGGGTCGGACCCGAAAAGCCCGCCAAACACAAGACCTGGGAAATACAGTTAACCCTTCACCACCTGTCCGGGGCAGCAACTAATTAACGAATATCAACCCGCCTACATAACTGCCCCACATATCTGCCCCACATATCTGCCCCACATTCAGGAAGTATGCTGACTGCGTGTCCTTTCCTGCTGTGTAGTGAGCTCTCCGAGCCACATGAGGCGATAATGAGCCGAGCCGAAGCCGGTCTATAATACTCCCAGTCTGCTCCACCATGCAGCCAGACCTCTGTGAATGGAGACTGGGGAGCCAGACCTCTGTGAATGGAGACTCGGGAGCCAGACCTCTGTGAATGGAGACTGGGGAGCCAGACCTCTGTGAATGGAGACTGGGGAGCCAGACCTCTGTGAATGGAGACTGGGGAGCCAGACCTCTGTGAATGGAGACTGGGGAGCCAGACTTCTGTGAATGGAGACTGGGGAGCCAGACCTCTGTGAATGGAGACTGGGGAGCCAGACCTCTGTGAATGGAGACTGGGGAGCCAGACTTCTGTGAATGGAGACTGGGGAGCCAGACCTCTGTGAATGGAGACTGGGAAGCCAGACCTCTGTGAATGGAGACTGGGGAGCCAGACCTCTGTGAATGGAGACTGGGGAGCCAGACCTCTGTGAATGGAGACTGGGGAGCCAGACCTCTGTGAATGGAGACTGGGGAGCCAGACCTCTGTGAATGGAGACTGGGGAGCCAGACTTCTGTGAATGGAGACTGGGGAGCCAGACCTCTGTGAATGGAGACTGGGAAGCCAGACCTCTGTGAATGGAGACTGGGGAGCCAGACCTCTGTGAATGGAGACTGGGGAGCCAGACCTCTGTGAATGGAGATGGGGAGCCAGACCTCTGTGAATGGAGACTGGGGAGCCAGACCTCTGTGAATGGAGACTGGGGAGCCAGACCTCTGTGAATGGAGACTGGGGAGCCAGACCTCTGTGAATGGAGACTGGGGAGCCAGACCTCTGTGAATGGAGATGGGGAGCCAGACCTCTGTGAATGGAGACTGGGGAGCCAGACCTCTGTGAATGGAGACTGGGGAGCCAGACCTCTGTGAATGGAGACTGGGGAGCCCACCTCTGTGAATGGAGACTGGGGAGCCAGACCTCTGTGAATGGAGACTGGGGAGCCAGACCTCTGTTAATGGAGACTGGGGAGCCAGACCTCTGTGAATGGAGACTGGGGAGCCCACCTCTGTGAATGGAGACGGAGAGCCCACCTCTGTGAATGGAGACTGGGGAGCCAGACCTCTGTGAATGGAGATGGGGAGCCAGACCTCTGTGAATGGAGACTGGGGAGCCAGACCTCTGTAAATGGAGACTGGGGAGCCAGACCTCTGTGAATGGAGACTGGGGAGCCAGACCTCTGTGAATGGAGACTGGGGAGCCAGACCTCTGTGAATGGAGACTGGGGAGCCAGACTTCTGTGAATGGAGACTGGGGAGCCAGACCTCTGTGAATGGAGACTGGGGAGCCAGACCTCTGTGAATGGAGACTGGGGAGCCAGACTTCTGTGAATGGAGACTGGGGAGCCAGACCTCTGTGAATGGAGACTGGGGAGCCAGACCTCTGTGAATGGAGACGGAGAGCCAGACCTCTGTGAATGGAGACTGGGGAGCCAGACCTCTGTGAATGGAGACTGGGGAGCCAGACCTCTGTGAATGGAGATGGGGAGCCAGACCTCTGTGAATGGAGACTGGGGAGCCAGACCTCTGTGAATGGAGACTGGGGAGCCCACCTCTGTGAATGGAGACTGGGGAGCCAGACCTCTGTGAATGGAGACTGGGGAGCCAGACCTCTGTTAATGGAGACTGGGGAGCCAGACCTCTGTGAATGGAGACTGGGGAGCCAGACCTCTGTGAATGGAGACGGAGAGCCCACCTCTGTGAATGGAGACTGGGGAGCCAGACCTCTGTGAATGGAGATGGGGAGCCAGACCTCTGTGAATGGAGACTGGGGAGCCAGACCTCTGTAAATGGAGACTGGGGAGCCAGACCTCTGTGAATGGAGACTGGGGAGCCAGACCTCTGTGAATGGAGACTGGGGAGCCAGACCTCTGTGAATGGAGACTGGGGAGCCAGACTTCTGTGAATGGAGACTGGGGAGCCAGACCTCTGTGAATGGAGACTGGGGAGCCAGACCTCTGTGAATGGAGACGGAGAGCCAGACCTCTGTGAATGGAGACTGGGGAGCCAGACCTCTGTGAATGGAGACTGGGGAGCCAGACCTCTGTGAATGGAGATGGGGAGCCAGACCTCTGTGAATGGAGACTGGGGAGCCAGACCTCTGTGAATGGAGACGGGGAGCCAGACCTCTGTGAATGGAGACTGGGGAGCCAGACCTCTGTGAATGGAGACTGGGGAGCCCACCTCTGTGAATGGAGACTGGGGAGCCAGACCTCTGTGAATGGAGACTGGGGAGCCAGACCTCTGTTAATGGAGACTGGGGAGCCAGACCTCTGTGAATGGAGACTGGGGAGCCAGACCTCTGTGAATGGAGACGGAGAGCCCACCTCTGTGAATGGAGACTGGGGAGCCAGACCTCTGTGAATGGAGATGGGGAGCCAGACCTCTGTGAATGGAGACTGGGGAGCCAGACCTCTGTAAATGGAGACTGGGGAGCCAGACCTCTGTGAATGGAGACTGGGGAGCCAGACCTCTGTGAATGGAGACGGAGAGCCAGACCTCTGTGAATGGAGATGGGGAGTCCACCTCTGTGAATGGAGACTGGGGAGCCAGACCTCTGTGAATGGAGATGGGGAGCCCACCTCTGTGAATGGAGACGGAGAGCCAGACCTCTGTGAATGGAGACGGAGAGCCCACCTCTGTGAATGGAGACTGAGGAGCCAGACCTCTGTGAATGGAGACGGGGAGCCCCCCTCTGTTAAAGGGAAATGGGGAGCCAGACCTCTGTGAATGGAGAGGGGGAGCCAGACCTCTGTGAATGGAGACGGGGAGCCAGACCTCTGTGAATGGAGACTGGGGAGCCAGACCTCTGTGAATGGAGACGGAGAGCCAGACCTCTGTGAATGGAGACGGGGAGCCAGACCTCTGTGAATGGAGACTGGGGAGCCAGACCTCTGTGAATGGAGACTGGGGAGCCAGACCTCTGTGAATGGAGATGGGGAGCCAGACCTCTGTGAATGGAGATGGGGAGCCAGACCTCTGTGAATGGAGATGGGGAGCCAGACCTCTGTGAATGGAGATGGGGAGCCCACCTCTGTGAATGGAGACGGACAGCCAGACCTCTGTGAATGGAGACGGAGAGCCCACCTCTGTGAATGGAGACTGAGGAGCCAGACCTCTGTGAATGGAGACGGGGAGCCCCCCTCTGTTAAAGGGAAATGGGGAGCCAGACCTCTGTGAATGGAGAGGGGGAGCCAGACCTCTGTGAATGGAGACGGGGAGCCAGACCTCTGTGAATGGAGACTGGGGAGCCAGACCTCTGTGAATGGAGACGGAGAGCCAGACCTCTGTGAATGGAGACGGGGAGCCAGACCTCTGTGAATGGAGATGGGGAGCCAGACCTCTGTGAATGGAGATGGGGAGCCAGACCTCTGTGAATGGAGATGGGGAGCCAGACCTCTGTGAATGGAGATGGGGAGCCCACCTCTGTGAATGGAGACGGACAGCCAGACCTCTGTGAATGGAGACGGAGAGCCCACCTCTGTGAATGGAGACTGAGGAGCCAGACCTCTGTGAATGGAGACTGGGGAGCCAGACCTCTGTGAATGGAGACGGAGAGCCAGACCTCTGTGAATGGAGACTGGGGAGCCAGACCTCTGTGAATGGAGACGGAGAGCCCACCTCTGTGAATGGAGACTGAGGAGCCAGACCTCTGTGAATGGAGACTGGGGAGCCACACCTCTGTGAATGGAGACTGGGGAGCCAGACCTCTGTGAATGGAGACGGGGAGCCAGACCTCTGTGAATGGAGACGGGGAGCCCACCTCTGTGAATGGAGACAGGGAGCCAGACTTCTGTGAATGGAGATGGGGAGCCCACCTCTGTTAAAGGGAAATGGGGAGCCAGACCTCTGTGAATGGAGACTGGGGAGCCAGACTTCTGTGAATGGAGACAGGGAGCCAGACTTCTGTGAATGGAGACTGGGGAGCCAGACCTCTGTGAATGGAGACTAGGGAGTCCACCTCTGTGAATGGAGACTGGGGAGCCAGACCTCTGTGAATGGAGACGGGGAGCCCACCTCTGTGAATGGAGATGGGGAGCCAGACCTCTGTGAATGGAGATGGGGAGCCAGACTTCTGCGAATGGAGACTGGGGAGCTGACCTCTGTGAATGGAAACTGGGGAGCCCACCTCTGTGAATGGCAGACTGGGGAGCCCACCTCTACCTGTGTGCTGAGGCCTGTGTAGCGGTCCGGTCCTGGGCAGCAGTAGGCTGCTCCAGGACAGTTGGTCAGGGACTGGGCAGCAGTAGGCTGCTCCAGGACAGTTGGTCAGGGACCGTAGTATCAGGAAGTTGCCCAGATTGGTGTTTTGATGCCGATATCCTGGAAATAATGTGCACGTGGATATTCACTAAGATCTGGTTCACAACAATGCACTTTGCTTTTGATCCGTTTTTGCAACACCTCTTGAATTTCGTTTTGCGTTTTTTCTCCACGCATGGTTTTGCCATGTTTTGTGGGGCTGATTATTTTGTTGTTTTTTGTTATCGGGCAGAATAAAAACGAGGCAAAAGCACACTACATGCGTTAACATTGAACTCTATTGCAGCAAAAACGCTGCTTTTTGCATTTAAAAAAGTCCCCGCCCCTTCCAAAAAATAGAGTGCCTGAAAACGCATAAATGTGAACATGTCCCATAGGAAACCATGTAAATGGAGTGTTCTGCAAGAAGCAATAAAACGCATTGGTGTGACCCGGGCCTTAGATCTGCTGTGCCTGTTACCTGCACTGAAGACGCCTCCACACTCCGCGGATCAGCTGCCCCCTCACATTTCCACGTGTTTCCTCACACGTCCACGTGCTCCCTCACATGTCCATGTGCTCCCTCACACGTCCACGTGCTCCCTCACACGTCCACGTGCTCCCTCACATGTCCATGTGCTTCCTCACACGTCCACGTGTTTCCTCACACGTCCACATGCTCCCTCACACGTCCACGTGCTCCCTCACATGTCCATGTGCTCCCTCACATTTCCACGTGCCCCCTCACACTTCCATGTGCCCCCTCACATTTCCACGTGTTTCCTCACACGTCCACGTGCTCCCTCACATTTCCACGTGTTTCCTCACACATCCACGTGCTCCCTCACACTTCCACCTGCTCCCTCACACGTCCACGTGCTCCCACACACTTCCACGTGCTCCATCACACTTCCAAGTGCTCCCACACACTTCCACGTGCTCCCTCACACTTCCACGTGCTCCCACACACTTCCATGTGCTCCCACACACTTCTCACACGTCCACGTGCTCCCACACACTTCCACGTGCTCCCACACGCTTCCACGTGCTCCCTCACACGTCCACGTGCTCCCACACACTTCCACGTGCTCCCTCACACGTCCACATGCTCCCTCACACTTCCACGTGCTCCCTCACACTTCCACGTGCTCCCTCACATTTCCACATGCTCCCACACACTTCCATGTGCTCCCACACACTTCCACATGCTCCCACACACTTCCACGTGCTCCCTCACACGTCCACGTGCTTCCTCACACTTCCACATGCTCCCACACACTTCCATGTGCTCCCACACGCTTCTCACACGTCCACGTGCTCCCACACACTTCCACGTGCTCCCACACGCTTCCACGTGCTCCCTCACACGTCCACATGCTCCCTCACACTTCCACGTGCTCCCTCACACTTCCACGTGCTCCCTCACATTTCCACATGCTCCCACACACTTCCATGTGCTCCCACACACTTTCACATGCTCCCACACACTTCCACGTGCTCCCTCACACGTCCACGTGCTTCCTCACACTTCCACATGCTCCTACACACTTCCATGTGCTCCCACACGCTTCTCACACGTCCACGTGCTCCCACACGCTTCCACGTGCTCCCTCACACGTCCACATGCTCCCTCACACTTCCACGTGCTCCCTCACACTTCCACGTGCTCCCATACACTTCCACATGCTCCCACACACGTCCACGTGCCATAGTCAATCTTACAGAAGTTGGAGTAGATCCAGGGATCCACAGTGAACCTCAAATCTTCAACCCCAGGATCTAGTGACCCCCAGTACTACAGTGACCCCCTAGATCTACAGTGATTCCCCTGGATCTACAGTGAACCCCAGTCTATGTTCACTCCCAGATCTACAGTGACCCCCAGATCTACAACAACCCCCTTGATCTACAGTGACCTCAGTTCTACAGTGACCCCCCCCCAGATCTACAATGAACCTTCAGATATACAATGACCCCCAGATCTCCAGTGACCCTGGATCTACAGCTACCCCACCTCTACATCACACCTACAGTGACCCCGGATCTACAGCTACCCCACCTCTACATCACACCTACAGTGACCCGGATCTACAGCTACCCCACATCTACATCACACCTACAGTGACCCCAGATCTACAGCTACCCCACCTCTACATCACACCTACAGTGACCCCGGATCTACAGATATCCCACATCTACATCACACCTACAGTGACCCCGGATCTACAGCTATCCCACATCTACATCACACCTACAGTGACCCCAGATCTACAGCTACCCCACATCTACATTACACCTACAGTGACCCCGGATCTACAGCTACCCCACCTCTACATCACACCTACAGTGACCCCAGATCTACAGCTACCCCACCTCTACATCACACCTACAGTGACCCCGGATCTACAGATATCCCACATCTACATCACACCTACAGTGACCCCAGATCTACAGCTACCCCACCTCTACATCACACCTACAGTGACCCCGGATCTACAGATATCCCACATCTACATCACACCTACAGTGACCCCGGATCTACAGCTATCCCACATCTACATCACACCTACAGTGACCCCGGATCTACAGCTACCCCACCTCTACATTACACCTACAGTGACCCCGGATCTACAGCTACCCCACCTCTACATCACACCTACAGTGACCCCAGATCTACAGCTACCCCACATCTACATCACACCTACAGTGACCCCGGATCTACAGCTACCCCACCTCTACATTACACCTACAGTGACCCCGGATCTACAGCTACCCCACATCTACATCACACCTACAGTGACCCCGAATCTACAGCTACCCCACATCTACATCACACCTACAGTGACCCCGGATCTACAGCTACCCCACATCTACATCACACCTACAGTGACCCCAGATCTACAGCTACCCCACATCAAACCTACAGTGACCCTGGATCTACAGCTACCCCACCTCTACATCACACCTACAGTGACCCCGGATCTACAGCTACCCCACATCTACATCACACCTACAGTGACCCCGGATCTACAGATACCCCAACCTCTACATCACACCTACAGTGACCCCGGATCTACACCTACCCAACATCTACATCACACCTACAGTGACCCCAGATCTACAGCTACCCCACATCAAACCTACAGTGACCCTGGATCTACAGCTACCCCACCTCTACATCACACCTACAGTGACCCCGGATCTACAGCTACCCCACAACTACATCACACCTACAGTGACCCTGGATCTACAGCTACCCCACCTCTACATCACACCTACAGTGACCCCGGATCTACAGCTACCCCACATCTACATCACACCTACAGTGACCACGGATCTACAGCTACCCCACATCTACATCACACCTACAGTGACCCCGGATCTACAGATATCCCACATCTACATCACACCTACAGTGACCCCAGATCTACAGCTACCCCACATCTACATCACACCTACAGTGACCCCGGATCTACATCTACCCCACATCTACATCACACCTACAGTGACCACGGATCTACAGCTACCCCACATCTACATCACACCTACATTGACCCCGGATCTACAGATATCCCACATCTACATCACACCTACAGTGACCCCAGATCTACAGCTACCCCACATCTACATCACACCTACAGTGACCCCGGATCTACATCTACCCCACATCTACATCACACCTACAGTGACCCCGGATCTACAGCTACCCCACCTCTACATCACACCTACAGTGACCCCGGATCTACATCTACCCCACATCTACATCACACCTACAGTGACCCCGGATCTACAGCTACACCACCTCTACATCACACCTACAGTGACCCCGGATCTACAGCTACCCCACATCTACATCACACCTACAGTGACCCCGGATCTACAGCTACCCCACATCTACATCACACCTACAGTGACCCGGATCTACAGCTACCCCACCTCTACATCACACCTACAGTGACCCCGGATCTACAGATACCCCAACCTCTACATCACACCTACAGTGACCCCGGATCTACAGCTACCCCACATCTACATCACACCTACAGTGACCCCAGATCTACAGCTACCCCACATCAAACCTACAGTGACCCTGGATCTACAGCTACCCCACCTCTACATCACACCTACAGTGACCCCGGATCTACAGCTACCCCACATCTACATCAAACCTACAGTGACCCCAGATCTATAGCTACCCCACATCAGACCTACAGTGACCCTGGATCTACAGCTACCCCACCTCTACATCACACCTACAGTGACCCCGGATCTACAGCTACCCCACATCTACATCACACCTACAGTGACCCGGATCTACAGCTACCCCACCTCTACATCACACCTACAGTGACCCCGGATCTACAGCTACCCCACATCTACATCACACCTACAGTGACCCGGATCTACAGCTACCCCACATCTACATCACACCTACAGTGACCCCGGATCTACAGCTACCCCACCTCTACATCACACCTACAGTGACCCCGGATCTACAGCTACCCCACCTCTACATCACACCTACAGTGACCCCAGATCTACAGCTACCCCACATCTACATCACACCTACAGTGACCCCGGATCTACAGCTACCCCACCTCTACATCACACCTACAGTGACCCCGGATCTACAGCTACCCCACATCTACATCACACCTACAGTGACCCGGATCTACAGCTACCCCACATCTACCTCACACCTACAGTGACCCCGGATCTACAGCTACCCCACCTCTACATCACACCTACAGTGACCCCGGATCTACAGCTACCCCACCTCTACATCACACCTACAGTGACCCCAGATCTACAGCTACCCCACATCTACATCACACCTACAGTGACCCCGGATCTACAGCCACCCCACATCTACATCACACCTACAGTGACCCCGGATCTACAGCTACCCCACATCTACATCACACCTACAGTGACCCCAGATCTACAGCTACCCCACATCACACCTACAGTGACCCCGGATCTACAGCTACCCCACATCTACATCACACCTACAGTGACCCCGGATCTACAGCTACCCCACCTCTACATCATACCTACAGTGACCCCGGATCTACAGCTACCCCACATCAACATCACACCTACAGTGACCCCGGATCTACAGCTACCCCACCTCTACATCACACCTACAGTCACCCCAGATCTACAGCTACCCCACATCTACATCACACCTACAGTGACCCCGGATCTACAGCTACCCCACATCTACATCACACCTACAGGGACCCCAGATCTACAGCTATCCCACATCTACATCACACCTACAGTGACCCCAAATCTACAGCTACCCCACCTCTACATCACACCTACAGTGACCCCGGATCTACAGACACCCCACATCTACATCACACCTACAGTGACCCCGGATCTACAGCTACCCCACATCTACATCACACCTACAGTGACCCCGGATCTACAGCTACCCCACATCTACATTACACCTACAGTGACCTCGGATCTACAGCTACGCCACATCTACATTACACCTACAGTGACCCCGGATCTACAGATACCCCACATCTACATCACACCTACAGTGACCCCGGATCTACAGCTACCCCACCTCTACATCACACCTACAGTGACCCCGGATCTACAGCTACCCCACATCTACATCACACCTACAGTGACCCCGGATCTACAGCTACCCCACATCTACATCACACCTACAGTGACCCCGGATCTACAGCTACCCCACCTCTACATCACACCTACAGTGACCCCGGATCTACAGCTACCCCACATCTACATCACACCTACAGTGACCCGGATCTACAGCTACCCCACCTCTACATCATACCTACAGTCACCCCAGATCTACAGCCACCCCACATCTACATCACACCTACAGTGACCCCGGATCTACAGCTACCCCACCTCTACATCACACCTACAGTGACCCCGGATCTACAGCTACCCCACCTCTACATCACACCTACAGTGACCCCGGATCTACAGCTACACCACCTCTACATCACCCCTACAGTGACCCCGGATCTACAGCTACCCCACATCTACATCACACCTACAGTGACCCCGGATCTACAGCTACCCCACCTCTACATCACACCTACAGTGACCCCGGATCTACAGCTACCCCACATCTACATCACACCTACAGTGACCCCGGATCTACAGCCACCCCACATCTACATCACACCTACAGTGACCCCGGATCTACAGACACCCCACATCTACATCACACCTACAGTGACCCCGGATCTACAGCTACCCCACATCTACATCACACCTACAGTGACCCCGGATCTACAGCTACCCCACATCTACATCACACCTACAGTGACCCCGGATCTACAGCTACCCCACCTCTACATCACACCTACAGTGACCCCGGATCTACAGCTACCCCACCTCTACATCACACCTACAGTGACCCCGGATCTACAGCTACCCCACATCTACATCACACCTACAGTGACCCCGGATCTACAGCTACCCCACATCTACATCACACTTACAGTGACCCCGGATCTACAGCTACCCCACATCTACATCATACCTACAGTGACCCCGGATCTACAGCTACCCCACATCTACATCACACCTACAGTGACCCCGGATCTACAGCCACCCCACATGTACATCACACCTACAGTGACCCCGGATCTACAGCTACCCCACATCTACATCACACCTACAGTGACCCCGGATCTACAGCTACCCCACATCTACATCACACCTACAGTGACCCCGAATCTACAGCTACCCCACCTCTACATCACACCTACAGTGACCCCGGATCTACAGACACCCCACATCTACATCACACCTACAGTGACCCCGGATCTACAGCTACCCCACATCTACATCACACCTAAAGTGACCCCGGATCTACAGCTACCCCACATCTACATCACACCTACAGTGACCCCGGATCTACAGACACCCCACATCTACATCACACCTACAGTGACCCCGGATCTACAGCTACCCCACATCTACATCACACCTACAGTGACCCCGGATCTACAGCTACCCCACTTCTACATCACACCTACAGTGACCCCGGATCTACAGCCACCCCACATCTACATCACACCTACAGTGACCCCGGATCTACAGCCACCCCACCTCTACATCACACCTACAGTGACCCCGGATCTACAGCTACCCCACCTCTACATCACACCTACAGTGACCCCGGATCTACAGCTACCCCACCTCTACATCACACCTACAGTGACCCCGGATCTACAGCTACCCCACCTCTACATCACACCTACAGTGACCCCGGATCTACAGCTACCCCACATCTACATCACACCTACAGTGACCCCGGATCTACAGCTACCCCACCTCTACATCACACCTACAGTGACCCCGGATCTACAGCTACCCCACATCTACATCACACCTACAGTGACCCGGATCTACAGCTACCCCACCTCTACATCATACCTACAGTCACCCCAGATCTACAGCCACCCCACATCTACATCACACCTACAGTGACCCCGGATCTACAGCTACCCCACATTTACATCACACCTACAGTGACCCCGGATCTACAGCTACCCCACCTCTACATCACACTTACAGTGACCCCGGATCTACAGCCACCCCACATCTACATCACACCTACAGTGACCCTGGATCTACAGCTACCCCACCTCTACATCACACCTACAGTGACCCTGGATCTACAGATACCCCACCTCTACATCACACCTACAGTGACCCCGGATCTAGCAATGTAACATAGTGATAGCCCATCCATCCAAGTGCTACATATTGTCTGTATGTATACTCCTCACCACATATCTACCGATTGTCACCCCTCACTGTCCAATCCCGAGACCCCCCAGAATACGGTGACACGAGCTGTATATATACCTGTATACCCCTCAGAATACGGTGACACAACCTGTATATATACCTGAATACCCCCCAGAATACGGTGACACAAGCTGTATATATACCTGTATACCCCCCAGAATACGGCGACACAAGCTGTATATATACCTGTATACCCCCAGAATACGGTGACACAAGCTGTATATATACCTGTATACCCCCCAGAATACGGCGACACAAGCTGTATATATACCTGTATACCCCCAGAATACGGTGACACAAGCTGTATATATACCTGTATACCCCCCAGAATACGGTGACACAAGCTGTATATATACCTGTATACCCCCCAGAATACGGCGACACAAGCTGTATATATACCTGTATACCCCCCAGAATACGGTGACACAAGCTGTATATATACCTGTATACCCCCCCAGAATACGGTGACACGAGCTGTATATATACCTGTATACCCCCCAGAATACGGTGACACAAGCTGTATATATACCTGTATACCCCCCAGAATACGGCGACACAAGCTGTATATATACAGTGGGGATGGAAAGTTTGGGCCCCCCAGCTAAAAATGTGTATTAATGTGCATAAAGAAGCCAAGGAAAGATGGAAAAATCTCCAAAAGGCATCAAATTCCAGATTAGACATTCTTATAATATGTCAACAAAAGTTAGATTTTATTTCCATCATTTACACTTTCAAAATAACAGAAAACAAAAAAATGGCGTCTGCAAAAGTTTGGGCCCCCTGCAGAGTTAATATCTTGTACTGCCCCCTTTGGCAAGTATCACGGCTTGTAAACACTTTTTGTAGCCAGCCAAGAGTCTTTCAGTTCTTGTTTGAGGTATCTTTGCCCATTCTTCCTTACAAAAGTCTTCCAGTTCTTTGAGATTTCTGGGCTGTCTGTCACGCACGGCTCTTTTAAGGTCTCTCCATAGATTTTCAATGATGTTGAGGTCAGGAGATTGTGAAGGCCATGGCAAAACCTTCAGTTTACGCCTCTTGATGTAATCCCCCGTGGATTTTGAGGTGTGTTTAGGATCATTATCCATTTGTAGAAGCCATCCTCTCTTTAACTTCAGCTTTTTCACAGATGGCATCAAGTTGCCATCCAAAATTTGCTGAAATTTTATTGAATCCATTTTTCCTTCTAGTCGTGAGATGTTCCCTGTGCCACTGGCTGCAACACAACCCCAAAGCATGATTGATCCAACCCCATGCTTCACAGTTGGACAGAGGTTCTTTTCATTCAATTCTGTGCCCCTTCTTCTCCAAACGTACCTTTGCTCATTCCGGCCAAAAAGTTCAATTTTAACCTCATTGGTCCACAGAACTTGTTTCCAAAATGCATCCGGCTTGTCTATATGTTCATTTGCAAAGTTCAAACGATGATTTTTGTGGTGAGGACGTAGAAGAGGTTTTCTTCTGATGACTCCTCCATGAAGACCGTATTTGTACAAGTATCTCTTTATAGTGGAATAGTGACCACAACTCCAGTGTCTGCCAGATCTTTCTGGAGGGATCGTGCAGTCAAATGTGGGTTTTCAATTGTTTTTCTCACAATCCTGCGAGCTGTTCTGTCTGATATTTTTCTTGGTCTTCCAGATCTTGCTTTAACTTCCACTGTTCCTGATGACTGTCATTTCTTAATTACATTCCGAACAGAGGATATTGACATCTGAAAACACTTTGCTATCTTCTTATAGCCTTCTCCAGCTTTGTGAGTGTCAACTATTTTCAGTTTCAGTTTTCTAGTCAACTGCTTAGAAGAACCCATGGTGCTGATTGTTGGGGCAAGGTCAGATGAGTCGGGGCATTTAAAACCTTTGAGATTGACATCACCTGGTCTTCCCAGACGATGATTGAGAACAATCCATGACACTGGCAGGTCTCAGCTTGGCAAAGGGGGCAGTGCATGCTATAAATTCTGCAGGGGGCCCAAACTTTTGTAGACGCCATTTTTTGTTTTCTGTTATTTTGAAAGTGTAAATGATGGAAATAAAATCTAACTTTTGTTGACATATAAGAATGTCTAATCTGTAATTTGATGCCTTTTGGAGATTTTTCCATCTTTCCTTGGCTTCTTTATGCACATTAATACACATTTTTAGCTGGGGTGCCCAAACTTTCGATCCCCACTGTACCTGTATACCCCCCATAATACGGCGACACAACCTGTATATATACCTGTATACCCCCCAGAATACGGTGACACGAGCTGTATATATACCTGTATACCCCCCAGAATACGGTGACACAAGCTGTATATATACCTGTATACCCCCCAGAATACGGTGACACAAGCTGTATATATACCTGTATACCCCCCAGAATATGGCGACACAAGCTGTATATACACCTGTATACCCCCCCAGAATACGGTGAAACAAGCTGTATATATACCTGTATACCCCCCAGAATACGGTGACACGAGCTGTATATATACCTGTATACCCCCCAGAATACGGTGACACAAGCTGTATATATACCTGTATACCCCCCAGAATATGGTGACACAAGCTGTATATATACCTGTATACCCCCCAGAATACAGCGACACAAGCTGTATATATACCTGTATACCCCCCAGAATACGGTGACACAAGCTGTATATATACCTGTATACCCCCAGAATACGGTGACACAAGCTGTATATATACCTGTATACCCCCCAGAATACGGTGACACAAGCTGTATATATACCTGTATACCCCCCAGAATATGGCGACACAAGCTGTATATACACCTGTATACCCCCCCAGAATACGGTGACACAAGCTGTATATATACCTGTATACCCCCCAGAATACGGTGAAACAAGCTGTATATATACCTGTATACCCCCCAGAATACGGTGACACGAGCTGTATATATACCTGTATACCCCCCAGAATACGGTGACACAAGCTGTATATATACCTGTATACCCCCCAGAATACAGCGACACGAGCTGTATATATACCTGTATACCCCCCAGAATACGGTGACACAAGCTGTATATATACCTGTATACCCCCCAGAATACGGCGACACGAGCTGTATATATACCTGTATACCCCCCAGAATACAGCGACACAACCTGTATATATACCTGTATACCCCCCAGAATACGGCGACACAAGCTGTATATATACCTGTATACCCCCCAGAATACGGTGACACAAGCTGTATATATACCTGTATACCCCCAGAATACGGTGACACAAGCTGTATATATACCTGTATACCCCCCAGAATACGGTGACACAAGCTGTATATATACCTGTATACCCCCCAGAATATGGCGACACAAGCTGTATATATACCTGTATACCCCCCAGAATACGGCGACACAAGCTGTATATATACCTGTATACCCCCCAGAATACGGTGACACAAGCTGTATATATACCTGTATACCCCCCAGAATACGGCGACACGAGCTGTATATATACCTGTATACCCCCCAGAATACGGTGACACAAGCTGTATATATACCTGTATACCCCCCAGAATACGGTGACACGAGCTGTATATATACCTGTATACCCCCCAGAATACGGCGACACAAGCTGTATATATACCTGTATACCCCCCAGAATACGGTGACACAAGCTGTATATATACCTGTATACCCCCCCAGAATACAGTGACACAAGCCGTATATATACCTGTATACCCCCCAGAATACGGCGACACAAGCCGTATATATACCTGTATACCCCCCAGAATACGGTGACACAAGCTGTATATATACCTGTATACCCCCCAGAATACGGTGACACAAGCTGTATATATACCTGTATACCCCCCAGAATACGGTGACACAAGCTGTATATATACCTGTATACCCCCCCAGAATACGGTGACACAAGCTGTATATATACCTGTATACCCCCCAGAATACGGCGACACAAGCTGTATATATACCCGTATACCCCCCCAGAATACAGCGACACGAGCTGTATATACACCTGTATACCCCCCCAGAATACGGTGACACAAGCTGTATATATACCTGTATACCCCCCAGAATACGGTGACACAAGCTGTATATATACCCGTATACCCCCCCAGAATACGGCGACACAAGCTGTATATATACCTGTATACCCCCCAGAATACGGTGACACAAGCTGTATATATACCCGTATACCCCCCCAGAATACGGCGACACAAGCTGTATATATACCTGTATACCCCCCAGAATACGGTGACACAAGCTGTATATACACCTGTATACCCCCCAGAATACGGTGACACAAGCTGTATATACACCTGTATACCCCCCAGAATACGGTGACACAAGCTGTATATATACCTGTATACCCCCCAGAATACGGTGACACAAGCTGTATATATACCTGTATACCCCCCCAGAATACGGCGACACAAGCTGTATATATACCTGTATACCCCCCAGAATACGGTGACACAACCTGTATATATACCTGTATACCCCCCAGAATACGGTGACACAAGCTGTATATATACCTGTATACCCCCCAGAATACGGTGACACAAGCTGTATATATACCTGTATACCCCCCAGAATACGGTGACACAAGCTGTATATATACCTGTATACCCCCCCAGAATACGGTGACACAAGCTGTATATACACCTGTATACCCCCCAGAATACGGTGACACAAGCTGTATATACACCTGTATACCCCCCAGAATACAGCGACACGAGCTGTATATATACCTGTATACCCCCCAGAATACAGCGACACAAGCTGTATATATACCTGTATACCCCCCAGAATACAGCGACACAAGCTGTATATATACCTGTATACCCCCCAGAATATGGTGACACAACCTGTATATATACCTGTATACCCCCCAGAATACGGTGACACAAGCTGTATATATACCTGTATACCCCCCCAGAATACGGTGACACAACCTGTATATATACCTGTATACCCCCCAGAATATGGTGACACAAGCTGTATATATACCTGTATACCCCCCAGAATACGGTGACACAAGCTGTATATATACCTGTATACCCCCAGAATACGGTGACACGAGCTGTATATATACCTGTATACCCCCCAGAATACGGTGACACAAGCTGTATATATACCTGTATACCCCCCAGAATACGGTGACACAACCTGTATATATACCTGTATACCCCCCAGAATACGGTGACACAAGCTGTATATACACCTGTATACCCCCCAGAATACGGTGACACAAGCTGTATATATACCTGTATACCCCCCAGAATACGGTGACACAAGCTGTATATATACCTGTATACCCTCCTCCATCAACAATGGAATACTCCCCCCCTCCCCCGTATACTGAGTATATAGCGGGTGTATACAGGATATATATATAGATATGAAATGCGAGGATTCGCCTCCACTTACTGTAGCAGCATTTCTGTCCTCAGCAGTCGCGGCGCGTTCACCGAATGATGTCATAGTGAGGGCTACATTGGAATGAAGGGATTGGTTTAACTCTTTGCCAGCCGGGAGCTCAGGACAGCCTTCTGCGCTCCGAGTCCCACATTCCACCATCGCAGGGTTAAATCTGCCCCTCCCCCCTCACAGCCTATGGATGGGGCTGAAGGGGTTAATGGTGACAATAGCCCCCCCCCTCCCCCTGGTGGCAGTGGACAGAATCACACCCTGGGTCCCCCCCAATGAATGGCCCCTGCATCCTCCATGCAGCTCCTACCTCATGCTTGCAGGTCTCCTCTGTGTCTGTGGACTGTCAGATTGGAGGCTGATCATGCATGTGCTGCTGCAGGGTGCTGCTGATGTCCTGTCCTGCTGCTAGACTGGGTGCAGGCTGCTGGGAGGATCATGTTTGGTCCAGCTAGCTGCAGATCTGCTCCTTCCCTGCTGACAGCTGTTCCAGAGGTCCTGCCATCTTCTCCAGGCTGCATACAAAGGCAGCCTGAGCTGTGCTGCCCCCGCCGGCCATCCCTGGTACTGCGTGCCTGCCAGCCCCCCCTACTGCCACCTGCACTGTCACTGCATGTTAACCCTTCATGGGGATCAGTGAGCAGCAATCACAATACAGTCCCTAGAGAGGGGACTGCTGGAGGGGTCTATGCCAGGGGTAGGGATGAGCTGGGGGGGGTAGGGATGAGCTGGGGGGGGGGGGGGGTAGGGATGAGCAGAGGAGGTGGGGATAGGGATGAGCTGGGGGGGGGTAGGGATGAGCAGAGGAGGTGGGGATAGGGATGAGCTGGGGGGGGGGTAGGGATGAGCAGAGGAGGTGGGGATAGGGATGAGCTGGGGGGGGGGTAGGGATGAGCAGAGGAGGGGGGGATAGGGATGAGCTGGGGGGGGGGGGGGGTAGGGATGAGCAGAGGAGGTGGGGATAGGGATGAGCTGGGGGGGGGGGGGTAGGGATGAGCAGAGGAGGTGGGGATAGGGATGAGCTGGGGGGGGGTAGGGATGAGCAGAGGAGGTGGGGATAGGGATGAGCTGGGGGGGGGGGTAGGGATGAGCAGAGGAGGGGGGATAGGGATGAGCTGGGGGGGGTAGGGATGAGCAGAGGAGGGGGGGATAGGGATGAGCAGAGGAGGGGGGGATAGGGATGAGCTGGGGGGTAGGGATAAGGGGAGAGGGGTGGAGATGCACTATAAATAATACCGTATACTGCCCACTGCACCATCAATATACTATATACTGCCCACTGCACCATCAATATACTATATACTGCCCACCGCACCATCAATATACTATATACTGCCCACTGCACCATCAATATACTATATACTGCCCACCGCACCATCAATATACTATATACTGCCCACCGCACCATCAATATACTGCCCACCGCACCATCAATATACTGCCCACCGCACCATCACGCACCATCAATATACTATATACTGCCCACCGCACCATCAATATACTATATACTGCCCACCGCACCATCAGTATACTATATACTGCCCACCGCACAAACAATATACTATATACTGCCCACCGCACCATCACGCACCATCAATATACTATATACTGCCCACCGCACCATCAATATACTATATACTGCCCACCGCACCATCAATATACTATATACTGCCCACCGCACCATCAGTATACTATATACTGCCCACCGCACCATCACGCACCATCAATATACTATATACTGCCCACCGCACCATCAGTATACTATATACTGCCCACCGCGCCATCAATATACTATATACTGCCCACCGCACCATCAATATACTATATACTGCCCACCGCACCATCAATATACTGCCCACCGCACCATCAATATACTGCCCACCGCACCATCACGCACCATCAATATACTATATACTGCCCACCGCACCATCAGTATACTATATACTGCCCACCGCGCCATCAATATACTATATACTGCCCACCGCACCATCAATATACTATATACTGCCCACCGCACCATCAATATACTATATACTGCCCACCGCACCATCAATATACTATATACGGCCCACCGCGCCATCAATATACTATATACTGCCCACCGCACCATCAGTATACTGCCCACCGCACCATCAATATACTGCCCACAGCACCATCAATATACTGCCCACCACACCATCACGCACCATCAATATACTATATACTGCCCACCGCACCATCAATATACTATATACTGCCCACCGCACCATCAGTATACTATATACTGCCCACCGCACCATCAATATACTATATACTGCCCACCGCGCCATCAATATACTATATACTGCCCACCGCACCATCAATATACTGCCCACCGCACCATCACGCACCATCAATATACTATATACTGCCCACCGCACCATCAATATACTATATACTGCCCACCGCACCATCAGTATACTATATACTGCCCACCGCGCCATCAATATACTATATACTGCCCACCGCACCATCAATATACTATATACTGCCCACCGCACCATCAGTATACTATATACTGCCCACCGCACCATCAGTATACTATATACTGCCCACCGCGCCATCAATATACTATATACTGCCCACCGCGCCATCAATATACTATATACTGCCCACCGCACCATCAGTATACTATATACTGCCCACCGCACCATCAATATACTGCCCACCGCACCATCAATATACTATATACTGCCCACCGCACCATCAGTATACTATATACTGCCCACCGCACCATCAGTATACTATATACTGCCCACCGCGCCATCAGTATACTATATACTGCCCACCGCGCCATCAGTATACTATATACTGCCCACCGCGCCATCAATATACTATATACTGCCCACCGCACCATCAGTATACTATATACTGCCCACCGCACCATCAGTATACTATATACTGCCCACCGCACCATCAATATACTATATACTGCCCACCGCACCATCAGTATACTATATACTGCCCACCGCGCCATCAGTATACTATATACTGCCCACCGCGCCATCAATATACTATATACTGCCCACCGCGCCATCAATATACTATATACTGCCCACCGCACCATCGTATACTATATACTGCCCACCGCACCATCAATATACTATATACTGCCCACCGCACCATCAATATACTATATACCGCCCACCGCACCATCAATATACTATATACCGCCCACCGCGCCATCAGTATACTATATACCGCCCACCGCGCCATCAGTATACTATATACTGCCCACCGCACCATCAGTATACTATATACTGCCCACCGCGCCATCAGTATACTATATACTGCCCACCGCACCATCAGTATACTATATACTGCCCACCGCGCCATCAATATACTATATACTGCCCACCGCGCCATCAATATACTATATACTGCCCACCGCACCATCAATATACTATATACTGCCCACCGCGCCATCAATATACTATATACTGCCCACCGCACCATCAGTATACTGCCCACCGCACCATCAATATACTGCCCACCGCACCATCAATATACTGCCCACCGCACCATCACGCACCATCAATATACTATATACTGCCCACCGCACCATCAATATACTATATACTGCCCACCGCACCATCAGTATACTATATACTGCCCACCGCACCATCAATATACTATATACTGCCCACCGCGCCATCAATATACTATATACTGCCCACCGCACCATCAGTATACTATATACTGCCCACCGCACCATCAGTATACTATATACTGCCCACCGCACCATCAGTATACTATATACTGCCCACCGCACCATCAATATACTATATACTGCCCACCGCACCATCAATATACTATATACTGCCCACCGCACCATCAATATACTATATACTGCCCACCGCACCATCAATATACTATATACTGCCCACCGCGCCATCAATAAACTATATACTGCCCACCGCGCCATCAATATACTATATACTGCCCACCGCGCCATCAGTATACTATATACTGCCCACCGCACCATCAGTATACTATATACTGCCCACCGCACCATCAGTATACTATATACTGCCCACCGCGCCATCAGTATACTATATACTGCCCACCGCGCCATCAGTATACTATATACTGCCCACCGCGCCATCAGTATACTATATACTGCCCACCGCACCATCAGTATACTATATACTGCCCACCGCGCCATCAGTATACTATATACTGCCCACCGCGCCATCAGTATACTATATACTGCCCACCGCACCATCAGTATACTATATACTGCCCACCGCACCATCAATATACTATATACTGCCCACCGCGCCATCAATATACTATATACTGCCCACCGCGCCATCAGTATACTATATACTGCCCACCGCGCCATCAGTATACTATATACTGCCCACCGCGCCATCAGTATACTATATACTGCCCACCGCGCCATCAATATACTATATACTGCCCACCGCGCCATCAGTATACTATATACTGCCCACCGCGCCATCAGTATACTATATACTGCCCACCGCACCATCAGTATACTATATACTGCCCACCGCGCCATCAATATACTATATACTGCCCACCGCGCCATCAATATACTATATACTGCCCACCGCGCCATCAATATACTATATACTGCCCACCGCACCATCAATATACTATATACTGCCCACCGCACCATCAATATACTATATACTGCCCACCGCACCATCAGTATACTATATACTGCCCACCGCACCATCAATATACTATATACTGCCCACCGCACCATCAGTATACTATATACTGCCCACCGCACCATCAGTATACTGCCCACCGCACCATCAATATACTGCCCACCGCACCATCAATATACTATATACTGCCCACCGCGCCATCAATATACTATATACTGCCCACCGCACCATCAATATACTATATACTGCCCACCGCACCATCAATATACTATATACTGCCCACCGCACCATCAGTATACTATATACTGCCCACCGCACCATCAATATACTATATACTGCCCACCGCGCCATCAGTATACTATATACTGCCCACCGCACCATCAATATACTATATACTGCCCACCGCACCATCAATATACTATATACTGCCCACCGCACCATCAGTATACTATATACTGCCCACCGCACCATCAATATACTATATACTGCCCACCGCACCATCAATATACTATATACTGCCCACCGCGCCATCAGTATACTATATACTGCCCACCGCACTGTACACTTCCCTCCAATCCCTGACACCAGACCAGACTATGTTTCCTGCCTTCCCATTGGTTACCATGGACAGTGCCAGCCTATCATTGATTTGTACCGCCTTCCTCAGGCCACACCCACTGATCCAGGACCTGGGGGGTGGTAATATCATTGGGGGGATCTGCTCCCTAATCACCTTCTGGGGGGAAGGAACCCCCAAAGCGGTATACTGGGATTGGGATCTGTCATCAAGATTTGGGGGACCCCACCTGCTATGATGGGGCCAGGTCTAGGCTCCGCCCACGGTTAAACCAGCCATTCCACACAATGACGAGGTCAGGTTCTCATTATGGTCACATGTGTCTGCAGAGAGAATACTGAGAGGGGGCTGGACTCTGTGACATCATTGCCCCGCTTTCCCACCCGTCCAATCAGAGCACAGAGCAGAGGGCAGCGGCTCCGCGCAGGAAGTCTGTGGTGGTCCCAGCGGTGACTTTCCTGGAGGTGAGATTTATATTCCATGACATCCGCCACTTCCTTCTCCACGATGACGGCGCTCTACGGCTCCTCCCACAGCGCCAGCCTATGCGGGGATAACCTGATCACACTGAACCACTGAGAGCCCCATCTAGTGGCAGATCTACAAATCCCAATGGGACTGATTGATGAACCATTGCTCTACACTGGGGGAGGGGCCTCTGAAGAGCGGGGGGCCACTTATGTGATTTGGGGGCCACAATGAATAGAAATGGTTCGGGATCTGGAATAGCATAATCACCATATTCGTCCTGCAGCCATTGAATGCTGGTGGGAGGGGAAGTTGGCTGGAGAGGACTGGTCCCAGTATTTGCCGCCCCCACCGCTGCTGAATGTGACAGGGAGGCCACACGGGCCGCCTGGAGCATGGGACTGCCATTGTGACCCCTGATGCTACATCATTGGTTGGGGGTGTGTGGTAAAAACACATCTCAGCTATAATGTTTTACCACCCCCAAACCACTAATTTATATGATCCCCTGCTATCCTGAGACCCCCCCCCCCCCCCCGCACTGATTCCCCCACACTGGGGGGGGCAGCACAGCGCTCCTTCTCCCTTCCTGCGGGTTAGCTGCGCTCTGCCATAGACTTCTATTATCTCCTGTGGGGGTGGGGCACTTTCTGAAAACTACAGCATTCAGTTTGAGGTCAAGGGCCACATCAGAGGGCTCCGGGGGCCACAGGTTCAGCACCTCTACTCTAGAGCTTAGTAAATGAGGCGGAGCTTCACTTTGCAAAGAAAATCCAATCACATGCAAGGAAAATTAAAATAAAACAAAACACAAAAAAAACCCCAGAATATTTGCTTGCACTTGATTGGATGATGGAAGTGTACAGAGCCCCTCCCCCCCTGGAGATACTGTGCCAGCAGAGTGCTCAACCTATCAGCATTCAGAAAATCCCCCCCCCCCCTCCAATGACACAATGGTGAGTGTGCTGGGAGGGAAAATCCTCGAAATCTTCCATCAGTTATTGATGAATATGAAGCCGGGTGCTGAGAATGGAGAGACACTGGCTGCAGCTGCTCTCAGGCGCTGCACATCGCGGCCCAGTGTACACTGGCACTGCTGCGTATCGGCCGGCTGAGCGGGCTGCAGAGTGATAGGTGCAGCCAGAGTCACCCGGGTGCAGAGCAGAGAATGGACTAATTGCTGTGACAGACGATGAGCTGCTGCTGCTGCGGGGACTGACTATCTGCTGCTGCTGCGGGGACTGACTATCTGCTGCTGCTGCGGGGACTGACTATCTGCTGCGGGGACTGACTATCTGCTGCTGCGGGGACTGACTATCTGCTGCTGCCGCGGGGACTGAAAATCTGCTGCGGGGACTGACTATCTGCTGCTGCTGCGGGGACTGACTATCTGCTGCTGCTGCGGGGACTGACTATCTGCTGCGGGGACTGACTATCTGCTGCTGCTGCGGGGACTGACTATCTGCTGCTGCCATGGGGACTATCTGCTGCTGCTGCGGGGACTGACTGCTGCTGCTGTGGGGACTGACTATCTGCTGCTGCTGCGGGGACTGACTATCTGCTGCTGCCGCGGGGACTGAAAATCTGCTGCTGCCATGGGGACTATCTGCTGCTGCTGCGGGGACTGACTATCTGCTGCTGCCATGGGGACTATCTGCTGCTGCCATGGGGACTGACTATCTGCTGCTGCTGCGGGACTGACTATCTGCTGCTGCTGCGGGGACTGACTATCTGCTGCTGCTGCGGGACTGACTATCTGCTGCTGCTGCGGGGACTGACTATCTGCTGCTGCTGCGGGGACTGACTATCTGCTGCTGCTGCGGGGACTGACTATCTGCTGTTGCCGCGGGGACTGAAAATCTGCTGCTGCCATGGGGACTATCTGCTGCTGCTGCGGGGACTGACTATCTGCTGCTGCCATGGGGACTATCTGCTGCTGCTGCGGGGACTGATTATCTGCTGCTGCCGCGGGGACTGACTATCTGCTGCTGCCATGGGGACTATCTGCTGCTGCTGCGGGGACTGACTATCTGCTGCTGCCATGGGGACTATCTGCTGCTGCGGGGACTGACTATCTGCTGCTGCTGCGGGGACTGACTATCTGCTGCTGCCATGTGGACTATCTGCTGCTGCCATGGGGACTGACTATCTGCTGCTGCCGCGGGGACTGACTATCTGCTGCTGCTGCGGGGACTGATTATCTGCTGCTGCTGCGGGGACTGACTCTGCTGCTGGGGAGACTATTTGCTGCTGCCGGGGACTGACTATCTGCTGCTGCCATGGGGACTGACTCTGCTGCTGGGGAGACTATTTGCTGCTGCTGTGGGGACTGACTTTTTTTTGCTGCCATGGGGACTGACTCTGCTGCTGGGGAGACTATCTGCTGCTGCTGTGGGGACTGACTATCTGCTGCTGCTGTGGGGACTGACTATCTTCTTCTGCCGTGGGGACTGACTATCTGCTGCTGGGGAGACTATCTGCTGTTGCCATGGGGACTTACTATCTGCTGCTGGGGGGACTATCTGCTGTTGCCATGGGGACTTACTATCTGCTGCTGGGGGGACTATCTTCTGTTGCCATGGGGACTGACTATCTGCTGCTTCTGTGGGAACTATGTGCTGCTGTGGGGACTATGTGCTGCTGGGGAGACTATCTGCTGCTGGGGAGAATATCTGCTGCTGTGGGGACTATGTGCTGCTGCTGTGGGGACTATGTGCTGCTGCTGTGGGGACTATGTGCTGCTGCTGGGGACACTGACCATCCAGCCATCTAGGAGCTTTATTACTGCCTGAAGGCTTGACTGGACGTTGGGCCCCAACAATACAAATGGGCCCCAACATTATCCGGCTGAAGAGTTCAGACGAAAGACCGTCCCTTTACAGGCGCTGCACTGACCTCCACCTATTGCCTATGAGGAGTCATTGCCCCATATCCTGCCATTCCCCTAGAGGGCGCTCCAGACTAGTTCCAGTATTATCAGTCACAGGTCAGTCCTGGTGATCACTCTCTACAGGCGTCTTCTGAGAGTCGCTGGCAGTGACTTTCCTCCGGGTGTGTCAGAGGGAAGGAGGGTTGCAGAACAGAGAACCCAAATTACTGAGCGGCTCCTATGGGGGAAGAGCTACAAATGGAATCTAGCAACCCTCATACATGTGAGTTGCAGTGTAGCGTGTTCCCATGTACGTTCCCATGTGCGTTCCCATGTACGTTCCCATGTACGTTCCCATGTACGTTCTCATATGCGTTCCCATGTGCGTTCCCATGTACGTTTCCATGTGCGTTTTCATGTGCTTTCCCATGTGCGTTCTCATATGCGTTCCCATGTGCGTTCCCATGTGCGTTCTCATGTGCGTTCCCATGTGCGTTCCCATGTACGTTCCCATGTACGTTCCCATGTACGTTCTCATGTGCGTTCCCATGTACGTTCCCATGTACGTTCCCATGTGCATTCCCATGTGCGTTCCCATGTACGTTCCCATGTACGTTCCCATGTACGTCTCATGTGCGTTCCCATGTACGTTCCCATGTGCGTTTTCATGTGCTTTCCCATGTGCTTTCCCATGTGCGTTCTCATATGCGTTCCCATGTGCGTTCCCATGTGCGTTCTCATGTGCGTTCCCATGTGCGTTCTCATGTGCGTTCCCATGTGCGTTCTCATGTGCGTTCCCATGTGCGTTCCCATGTGCGTTTTCATGTGCGTTCCCATGTACGTTCCCATGTGTGTTCCCATGTGCGTCCCCATGTGCGTCCCCATGTGTGTTCCCAAATGTCTGTCAGAGCATTGTACTCTGTGCTTTGTGATGTATGTAGAATGGCATGTATGCAGTATATGTAGCTGGCCACGCATCGGCACTACACGCCACAGAGCACATACTTTGCATGGCAGTGCATTGCTGGAAATGCTCCAGATGTGATTTGTAAAGCGTTGAGCTGCACTGACAACCTGCTGAGAATGCCGGAGCTGCGCTGACAACCTGCTGGGAATGCCGGAGCTGCGCTGACAACCTGCTGGGAATGCCGGAGCTGCGCTGACAACCTGCTGAGAATGCCGGAGCTGCGCTGACAACCTGCTGGGAATGCCGGAGCTGCGCTGACAACCTGCTGGGAATGCCGGAGCTGCGCTGACAACCTGCTGAGAATGCCGGAGCTGCGCTGACAACCTGCTGAGAATGCCGGAGCTGCGCTGACAACCTGCTGGGAATGCCGGAGCTGCGCTGACAACCTGCTGGGAATGCCGGAGCTGCGCTGACAACCTGCTGGGAATGCCGGAGCTGCGCTGACAACCTGCTGGGAATGCCGGAGCTGCGCTGACAACCTGCTGAGAATGCCGGAGCTGCGCTGACAACCTGCTGAGAATGCCGGAGCTGCGCTGACAACCTGCTGAGAATGCCGGAGCTGCTGTATTGCAGTTCACATTACGGTGCATTGTGCTAAACCAACCTGTTCACACAGAACAGGACAGCATGGCGGTATGAAGACATGTTAATGTGCCACTGAACACAAATGACCAATCACTGCACAGCATGCGTGTGCTTCCAATGTAATCACTGGGGCTACAGTCACAGGGGAACTCCACATAATGGGCACAGGGATGGTGGGAACCCCTCATAATGGGCACAGCAGGTGTACAGACCCGGGAATTCAGCACAGGGATGGTGGGAACCCCTCATAATGGGTACAGCGGGTGTACAGACCCGGGAAATCAACACAGGAATAGTGGGAATTTCTTCCTGTCTGTTAAAACATTGCAGCAGCAAAAATCTGACAGGGGTTCTAATCCTTCCAAAGTTTATCCAATGTTTAAAAAGTTGACTGTATATAGAAATTAGAAATTAAATCCTCCCCTTCAGTCTTGCACAGGTGTACTGGCTCCTCCCCTTCAGTCTTGCACAGGTGTACTGGCTCCTCCCCTTCAGTCCTGCACAGGTGTACCGGCTCCTCCCCTTCAACCTTGCACAGGTGTACCGGCTCCTCCCCTTCAGTCTTGCACTGGTGTACCGGCTCCTCCCCTTCAGTCTTGCACTGGTATACCGGCTCCTCCCCTCCAGACTTGCACAGGTGTACCGGCTCCTCCCCTTCTGACTTGCACAGGTGTACCAGCTCCTCCCCTCCAGACTTGCACTGGTGAACTGGCTCCTCCCCTTCAGTCTTGCACTGGTATACCGGCTCCTCCCCTCCAGACTTGCACAGGTGTACCGGCTCCTCCCCTTCTGACTTGCACAGGTGTACCAGCTCCTCCCCTCCAGACTTGCACAGGTGTACTGGCTCCTCCCCTTCAGTCTTGCACAAGTGTACCGGCTCCTCCCCTCCAGACTTGCACAGGTGTACCGGCTCCTCCCCTCCAGTCTTGTTCAGGTGTACTGGCTCCTCCCCTTCAGCCTTGTACAGGTGTGCTGGCTCCTCCCCTCCAGTCTTGCACAGGTGTACCGACTCCTCCCCTTCAGTCTTGCACAGGTGTACCGGCTCCTCCCCTCCAGACTTGCACAGGTGTACCAGCTCCTCCCCTCTAGTCTTGCACAGGTGTACCGGCTCCTCCCCTTCAGTCTTGCACAGGTGTACTGGCTCCTCCCCTCTAGTCTTGCATAGGTGTACCGGCTCCTCCCCTTCAGTTTTGTACAGGTGTACCGGCTCCACCCCTTCAGTTTTGCACAGGTGTACCGGCTCCTCCCCTCCAGACTTGCACAGGTGTACCGGCTCCTCCTCTTCAGTCTTGTACAGGTGTACCGGCTCCTCCTCTTCAGCCTGGCACAGGTGTACCGGCTCCTCCCCTTCAGTCTTGCACAGGTGTCCTGGCTCCTCCCCTCCAGACTTGCACAGGTGTACAGGCTCCTCCCCTTCAGTCTTGCACAGGTGTACCGGCTCCTCCCCTTCAGTCTTGCACAGGTGTACCGGCTCCTCCCCTTCAGTCTTGCACAGGTGTACCGGCTCCTCCCCTTCAGTCTTGCACAGGTGTACCGGCTCCTCCCCTTCAGTCTTGCACAGGTGTACCGGCTCCTCCCCTTCAGTCTTGCACAGGTGTACCGGCTCCTCCCCTGGACTCTGACCCCAGTGGGTTCCCGTGATTATTGGGAGTATCGGGAGGCTCCAGTCGTCATGCAGCAGATACATGCGAGTGATCAGCTCTGAATGCTGTTTAGGACCGCCCACTCTTCCTTCAGGCTTTCACCTGCCCATCGAGGCATTTTGATATTTGCATAACTCCTCCCACTGCTTGCATCAGGACTGAGAGCTCTTGAGAGGAGTGCTGAGGCAGGGGGCTGTGATGGTTTCAGGAAGCTATGTACAGCCCCCTGCTGGCCCCTCCCACCAGCCATGATCTGCCTGAATTGCATAGAGAAGCACAGAGACCCGATGATGACATCACTGTATGTTACATTTGGTATGTAAAGGAACTGAACATTTTTTTATGTAATTATCACTTTTATAAGAGGGGGGAGGGGAAGAGGGAGAACCAGGGAAGGCAAACTTACTGCAGATTAAATGTCAGCTTTAAAGGGGAACTCCGCTCACAAATACTTTCATTTCAATCTATTCCTCAATAACCACAAAAAATATAAAACCACTTTGTGAGCTCCAACTGCCTTTACAAAGTCAGATATTACCCTGTAAACTTAGCAGTGACATCATCACTGTACTGCCTGTGCAGAAACTAGAGCTATGGGAGGTGCCCAGAAGACTCCACCCACCACAGAACACTACAGGAGGGGGTGGAGACAAGACCAGTCCCCCTGCACAAGGAGAGAGGGCAGCAGTGAGCGGTCTTTATTCCAGGAAGTCTCACCCTGGATGACGGCTCAAATCTGGGAGAAGGTTCTAGAAGAATGTACACGCTGTCCAATGGCTCGGTAACACAAATTGCTAATCAGCCAATCACACGGCAGCAACTCAGTTTCGGCATCTAGACGCGGTGAAGACGACTTGCTGAAGTTCAAACCGAGCATCAGAATGGGGAGGAAAGGGGATTGAAGTGACTGAACGTGGCGTGTTTGTTGGTGCCAGACGGGCTGGTCTGAGGATTTCTATAACTGCCGATATGGGATTTTCCTGCACAGCCATCTCCAGGATTTATAGAGAATGGTCCGAAAAGGAGAAAATATCCATTGAGTGGCAGTTGTGTGGAGGAAAATGCCTTGTTGAGGTCAGAGGTCAGAGGAGGATGGGCAGACTGGTTCCAGGTGATAGGCAACAGGAACTCCAATAACCCCTCGTTACACCCAAGGTATGCAGAATACCATCTCTGAACACACAACACGGCCACCCTTGCAGATGGGCTACAGCAGCAGAAGACCACATCGGGTGCCACTCCTGTCAGCTGAGACCACACCGGGTGCCACTCCTGTCAGCAGAAGACCACATCGGGTGCCACTCCTATCAGCTGAGACCACATCGGGTGCCACTCCTGTCAGCTGAGACCACATCGGGTGCCACTCCTGTCAGCAGAGACCACACCGGGTGCCACTCCTGTCAGCAGAGACCACACCGGGTGCCACTCCTGTCAGCAGAAGACCACATCGGGTGCCACTCCTATCAGCTGAGACCTCATCGGGTGCCACTCCTGTCAGCAGAAGACCACATCAGGTGCCACTCGTGTCAGCAAAAGACCACGCCGGGTAGCGAGCTGTACCTAATATAGTGGCCGGGGGGTGTACACGAGCGAAGGATTTATTATCCCGGGGTTCAGGTTTACCTCTTCAGCATAAAGCAAGATGTTCCCGTTCGCTTTGGTTGGAGTGGCCCTTTAAGCCCCGACACTCGCGGTGTGAAGTGCGGCTCCGGGAGCTATAAATAGCGGGAGGCTTTGTGGCGACTAATCCGGGATATTAATCCGAGTGGAATGTGTGACGTCAGGAAGGAATATGTCCATAGAATACCATGATATATAGGACACGCGGTGCGCAGGGAGTGACGGCAACCGGAGATGTGTTACCCATGGCAACCGCATGCGGCTGCAGCCATAGGCAGGATATTGTTCAGCGCAGCGGCTTCCATTGCAGACACCGCATCGGCCCACACTGTGCGGAACTGAATTTTATTTATGTCACCGCTGAAACGTATTTATTTCCGGTCCTTCTATATCGCCATCAATGTACGCAGCACTTTACATATATATTGTACATTCACATCAGGCCCCGCCCCCGAGGAGCGTACAATCTCAGGTCCCTAACTCACATTCATACATACACATACTAGGGACAATGCAGACAGGAGCCAATTCACCTCCCAGCATGTCTTTGGAGTGTGGGAGGAAACCGGAGGAAACCCACGCAGGCACAGGGAGAACATGCAAACTCCTGGCAGGTGGTGCTGTGGTTGGGATCCAAACCAACGACCCGAGTACTGCCAGGAGGGAGGGCTGAGGTTCTGTGAAGGAAAGGAACAGTGTAACTGACAGACATCACCCCCATGTGTCCCTGTGCGCCCCAACGCCTGTGCATGGAGTGCTGCTCATGGGTGTAAAGGAGCCCTAAATCCTCCCTCCACCCCCCCCTCCAGTCTTATATCCTCCCTCCATCCCCCCTTCAATCTTATCTCCCCTCCATCCCCCCCTTCAGTCTTCTATCCTCCCTCCTTCCCCCCTTCAGTCTTATCTCCCCTCCATCCCCCCCTTCAGTCTTCTATCCTCCCTCCATCCCCCCCTTCAGTCTTCTATCCCCCCTCCATCCCCCTTCAGTCTTCTATCCCCCCTCCATCCCCCCTTCAATCTTATCTCCCCTCCATCCCCCCCTCCAGTCTTCTATCCCCCTCCATCCCCCCTTCAGTCTTATCTCCCCTCCACCCCCCCCTCCAGTCTTCTATCCTCCCTCCATCCCCCCTTCAGTCTTATCTCCCCTCCATCCCCCCCTTCAGTCTTCTATCCCCCTCCATCCCCCCTTCAGTCTTATCTCCCCTCAATCCCCCCCTTCAGTCTTCTATCCTCCCTCCATCCCCCCTCAGTCTTGCACAGGTGTACTGGCTCCTCCCCTTCAGTCTTGCACAGATGTCCTGGCTCCTCCCCTTCAGTCTTGCACAGGTGTGCCAGCTCCTCCCCTCCAGTCTTGCACAGGTGTACTGGCTCCTCCCCTTCAGTCTTGCACAGGTGTGCCAGCTCCTCCCCTCCAGTCTTGCACAGGTGTACCGGCTCCTCCCCCCTCAGTCTTGCACAGGTGTACCGGCTCCTCCCCTTCAGTCTTGCACAGGTGTACCGGCTCCTCCCCTCCAGTCTTGCACAGGTGTACCGGCTCCTCCCCTCCAGTCTTGCACAGGTGTACTGGCTCCTCCCCCCTCAGTCTTGCACAGGTGTACCGGCTCCTCCCCCCTCAGTCTTGCACAGGTGTACCTGCTCCTCCCCTCCAGTCTTGCACAGGTGTACCGGCTCCTCCCCTCCAGTCTTGCACAGGTGTACCGGCTCCTCCCCTCCAGTCTTGCACAGGTGTACCGGCTCCTCCCCCCTCAGTCTTGCACAGGTGTACCGGCTCCTCCCCTACAGTCTTGCACAGGTGTACCAGCTCCTCCCCCAGACTGGAATGGCTTTCTCTGATGTTACTGCACACTGGGAGCTTCTCACAATGTGCATTAGAAGCCGCAGCCAGATAGAGCTCCGCCTCATTTCCTGGCTGGAGGACATCCAGCATCATCTAGCGCTTTTCTCTCCAGCCTGACTGTCCCACCCCCTTTTATTCATTGGATTTTAGTTCTTTCAGTCATGGATGTGGGTGTTACCTATGCACATACACCCTGCCTTGAACTCCTCCAGACTGACACCCACCCATCAAGGCATTTGGATATTTGCATAACTCCTCCCAAGAGGCTACCCACTGGTTACATCAGGACTGAGGGCCCCTGAGAGGAGTATTGAGGCCGGGGGGGGGGGGGGCCTGTAATGTTTTCAGGAAGCTATGTACAGCCACCTGCCAGCCCCTCCCACCATCCATGATCTACCTGGATTGCATAGAGAAGCACAAAGACCCAGTGATGACATCACCAGTTATACAATAGACTTCATATTTGAAGAACTCTTATTTTAGTGTCGGAAGAAGATAAGGGGACTTCTATGTTGTGCAGCACAAATGTGGGCGCTGGCCTGGTCCCCCTTCTCTGCGCCCCCACATCTGGCCCCCTGGATGGTTTCTGCTCTCTTGGGTACTCATAGGAGGCCCGCTCTGTGATTGGAGGGCTCATGACTGTCTGGTGCGTAATGTCATATTAAGTCTATTTATCTCTTTTAGATACACAATCAGCCCGAGGAAGCGACGGCCAATTCTCCAGCATCAGAATGCCCCTCACCCCCTCCGCCCCCCCGTAGGATCATCCTGGTGGTCTTTTCCATGCCTCATCCCTGGTTGTGTTCCTTCCGTACATGGTGGGCTCTGGGACATTCGTTGCGGGGTGGGCTCCGGGACATTCGTTGCGGGGCGGGCTCCGGGACATTCGGTACGGGGTGGGCTCCGGGACATTTGTTGCGGGTGGGCTCCGGAACATTCATTACGGGGTGGGCTCTGGGACATTCGTTGCGGGGTGGGCTCCGGAACATTCATTGGGGGGCGGGCTCCGGGACATTCAGTACGGGGTGGGCTCCGGGACATTCGTTGCGGGTGGGCTCCGGGACATTCGTTACGGGGTGGGCTCCGGGACATTCGTTGCGGGCTGGGCTTTGGGACATTCGTTGCGGGCTAGGCTCCGGGACATTCGTTGCGGGCTGGGCTCCGGGACATTCGGTACGGGGTAGGCTCTGGGACATTCGTTGCGGGGTGGGCTCTGGGACATTCGTTGCGGGGTGGGCTCTGGGACATTCGTTGCGGGGTGGGCTCCGGGACATTCGTTGGGGGGGCGGGCTCCGGGACATTCGTTGGGGGCAGGCTCCGGGACATTCATTGGGGGGTGGGCTCCGGGACATTTGGTACGGGGTGGGCTCCGGGACATTCGTTGCGGGTGGGCTCCGGGACATTCGTTGCGGGTGGGCTCCGGGACATTCGTTGCGGGTGGGTTCCGGGACATTCGTTGCGGGTGGGCTCCGGGACATTCGGTACGGGGTGGGCTCCGGGACATTCGGTACGGGGTGGGCTCCGGGACATTCGTTGCGGGTGGGCTCCGGGACATTCGTTGCGGGGTGGGTTCCGGGACATTCGTTGCGGGTGGGCTCCGGGACATTCGTTGCGGGCTGGGCTCCGGGACATTCGGTACGGGGTAGGCTCTGGGACATTCGTTGCGGGGTGGGCTCTGGGACATTCGTTGCGGGGTGGGCTCTGGGACATTCGTTGCGGGGTGGGCTCCGGGACATTCGTTGGGGGCGGGCTCCGGGACATTCGTTGGGGGCAGGCTCCGGGACATTCATTGGGGGGCGGGCTCCGGGACATTCGGTACGGGGTGGGCTCCGGGACATTCGTTGCGGGTGGGCTCCGGGACATTCGTTGCGGGTGGGCTCCGGGACATTCGTTGCGGGTGGGCTCCGGGACATTCGTTGCGGGTGGGTTCCGGGACATTCGTTGCGGGTGGGCTCCGGGACATTCGGTACGGGGTGGGCTCCGGGACATTCGTTGCGGGGTGGGCTCCGGGACATTCGTTGCGGGTGGGCTCCGGGACATTCGTTGCGGGGTGGGTTCCGGGACATTCGTTGCGGGTGGGCTCCGGGACATTCGTTGCGGGTGGGCTCCGGGACATTCGTTGCGGGTGGGTTCCGGGACATTCGTTGCGGGTGGGCTCCGGGACATTCGTTGCGGGGTGGGCTCCGGGACATTCGTTGCGGGTGGGCTCCGGGACATTCGTTGCGGGTGGGTTCCGGGACATTCGTTGCGGGGATATTACCAAATAGACAGATAATATGAAGCAAAGTGAGTGCTGGTAGTAAAAGCACTGCAGATGATCACAACCACCAGGGATACAGCTAAAACGAACTCCTACAGAATGGATGAACTATAAACTACGGCTGACAGACACAGCGCCATATTCTGTCCAGAGGAGGGAATTCTGTACCTGGAAGGAACCTGTATCCTGGCTGATCCAAACCTAAGGAGGCCCTGTTAGCCCAGCAGATCGACTGATGACACCTCTTCCCGGAGGATAACGACATCTGTGGGATTTGATACACACATGTGCATTTCCTATGCGCGGTCGGTGAGTGCGCATTTCCGCCATTTTCCGGATCTGTTATAAGCTGTGTTCACCACATTCATGAATTGATCGCAGGATTTTATGAACATTCATCTTTGATTGAACAATTTAGATCGAATTTTATATCGTGTTATATAGCGCTGCACTTTACCCATTTATATTACCAAATAGGATTTTAATACTGCGGAGTAAATGTGACAGACCGCGATATCGATTTCATGTATTCCTGTATCTGGTCTTTGTGCCGATAAAGTCCATTTGTAGCATTTGTTTCTATTGATTATACAACACAAACACCATCATACATGTATACTATGGAGTCTAGCGCCCCCTATGGCTGCACTGAGTGTATTGGACGCTGTGAGGGAGGCGGCTTTGTTTCTATTGATTATACAACACAAACACCATCATACATGTATACTATGGAGTCTAGCGCCCCCTATGGCTGCACTGAGTGTATTGGACGCTGTGAGGGAGGCGGCTTTGTTTCTATTGATTATACAACACAAACACCATCATACATGTATACTATGGAGTCTAGCGCCCCCTATGGCTGCACTGAGTGTATTGGACGCTGTGAGGGAGGCGGCTTTGTTTCTATTGATTATACAACACAAACACCATCATACATGTATACTATGGAGTCTAGCGCCCCCTATGGCTGCACTGAGTGTATTGGACGCTGTGAGGGAGGCGGCTTTGTTTCTATTGATTATACAACACAAACACCATCATACATGTATACTATGGAGTCTAGCGCCCCCTATGGCTGCACTGAGTGTATTGGACGCTGTGAGGGAGGCGGCTTTGTTTCTATTGATTATACAACACAAACACCATCATACATGTATACTATGGAGTCTAGCGCCCCCTATGGCTGCACTGAGTGTATTGGACGCTGTGAGGGAGGCGGCTTTGTTTCTATTGATTATACAACACAAACACCATCATACATGTATACTATGGAGTCTAGCGCCCCCTATGGCTGCACTGAGTGTATTGGACGCTGTGAGGGAGGCGGCTTTGTTTCTATTGATTATACAACACAAACACCATCATACATGTATACTATGGAGTCTAGCGCCCCCTATGGCTGCACTGAGTGTATTGGACGCTGTGAGGGAGGCGGCTTTGTTTCTATTGGTATAATTCCGTTTGTTCCCGAGGCGCGGGGCTCACAAGTCATTTTTACCTCTTAGTGTAGCTCCGGATCCGGCTTGGATTGGTGGCGCTGTTGAGAGTAAAACCTATTCATGTTAATGCTGGCTGTAGCTCCTCCCTTCTCAGGACTAATTTATGGGCGTCCCTGCGGGGGAAGGTACAGCCAACGCCGAGTCCCCGCCCCCGCTGTTCGTTTATAACATTAGCGCTCCTCAGTGTCTTCAGAATGGTAAAAAGCTGACTGAGCAGTGCGGCTGTGTGTGTGATCCATCAGCCGGGCAGAGTACAAGAAGCTGCAGAGAGACCACACAGAGCCGCAGCGTATACTATTCTCAATGGACAGCGATGGGCCCCAGAGGGACACAGTGCACCGGAGGGGAAAGGTGATGTGTTTTCACATGGCGCCTCCTGTCCCCCCTCGCTCCCCCCAGAGTTGGCGCGCTCCTGGCAGCGCTGAGTAGTCGAGTACTTTGCCTGCCTTGCAGCAAGTGGTGAAAAGCTGCGACTGTATGAGCCGCAGTGACAGCGCTGCAGCTGGAGACGTCAGTCTGGCCAGGGACAAACAGCGCTGCCTCTTCGTTCATCACATTCAGATTGTGCAGCCCTGCGGGGCAGATAGATCCAACAGTGCAGCAATGGTCTCCAGAGCGCCCCCTACTGCTGTGAATCAGTAAGCGGTCTCTTTTCTAGCAGTGTTCAGGCACTAGGGGGGAACTGTCCAACCATGCTGCTTAGGAACGGCAGGACAGGCCTACATGGACTTGGTCCTCTAAGGCGGGGGGGGGGGGGGGTGGGCTCCAAACTATTCCGTACGAGGACCACCTTGCGGATTCTACAAACATTTGTGAGCTGAAAATAATCTGACTCCCCCCTCCCCCTATATCCAGGAGTCCCCTTATATCTCAGCATTCCTATCAGAGCCCCTCGCTTTTCATCCAGGAGTGCCTATCAAAGCCCCCCCTTTCATCACAAAGTACCTATCAGAGCCCCCCACCTTTCATCCAGGAGTACCTATCGGAGCCCCTTTTATTCATGAGTGCCTATCAGAGCCCCCCTTTCATCCAGGAGTACCTATCGGAGCCCCTTTTATTCATGAGTGCCTATCAGAGCCCCCCCTTTCATCCAGGAGTGCCTATCGGAGCCCCCCTTTTATTCATGAGTGCCTATCAGAGCCCCCTCCCTTTCATTCATGAGTGCCTATCAGAGCCCCCCTTCATCCAGGAGTGCCTATCAGAGCCCCCATTTCATCCAGGAGTACCTATCGGAGCCCCCCTTTTATTCATGAGTGCCTATCAGAGCCCCCTCCCTTTCATTCATGAGTGCCTATCAGAGCCCCCCCCTTTCATCCAGGAATGCCTATCAGATCCCCTGCCCCCCCTTATATCCAAGAGTGCCTATCAGATCCCCAGCCTTACATCCTGGAGTACCTATTAGAGTCCCCCCTTTCATCTAGGAGTACCTATCAGATTCCCCCCCTTACATCCAGGAATGCCTATCAGATTCCCCCCCCCCCTTACATCCAGGAGTGCCTATCAGATCCCCCTCCCTTACATCCTGGAGTACCTATTAGAGCCCCCCCTTTCATCTAGGAGTACCTATCAGATTCTCCCCCCCCTTACATCCAGGAGTGCCTATCAGGCAGATGGGGGGGGGGGGCAGTGGATGCACCAGTCTCCACAGGGCATCCAGTGGGGGGGGGGGGGGATTTTATAGTCACTTGCAGTGGGTCAGATACCATCCTATAGTGGGCCGGCTGTGGCCCGTGGGCCAGTTTGGAGAACCCTGCCCCAAGGGGTTACATTTTTTGAGTTCTCCTTGAACCTGCGGCGGTGCGGATTGTGGCCAATCAAACACAAACGCCATATACTTCATAACAAACGGGATTTATTCCATAGATTCCAATGTAAACAATTCAAGACTTTTCTGAACAATCAGATACAATAAAGTTTTGCTGAATTCTCTCCCATTGAAGGTACAAAGCGGCCAAGCCTGGGCGGCGGGCGATGACGGGACTCCGGGTCCATCTGCCTTCAGGTTCCCTTCCATGCAAACGTAAGAGTACAATAAAAGACTTTACATGCGCATTGCACCTTCAGAATACAAATTTACAAGATCACAGGAGTAAAAAACAAAACAAACATAAAGCCGGGCTCCTCCCACATTCCGGAAACCATTACAGCGAAAGCTTGGTGCGTATTGGCGAGAAGAATCACCGAAAGCGACATTCCTCCAATGAAGGGTCAGGCCAACCAAATCCAATTCTTCAGTTGTGGGTGCAGGCGGGCACGCCGAATCTCCTCCACCATTCAGACAGTTGTCAGCACTCCTGGCTCCACCCACCGACTGCGATTATTCAGTATGTGGGTGGAGCCAGGCCCCGCAGTGGGGATATCTTACCACTGGACTACAGGAACCCTACACACCAGTTTGGAGCGGACCGGCCCCCCCAGAGCCTCATTCCTTCATCAGGTTATTGCAATTAGCTTCATGATACCGGAGTACACGGAAGGCACTTGGCTGAATTCTCAGGACACGCCTTCATTCAAAAGTCTTAATCAGCCGCTGAGGTCGGCATTGAACGTCTTTACATAGAAGATCAGAATCAGTAGCGGGGCTCAAACAGACAACACTGACGTAACCCATAGCAACGGGACACAATTCCAAGTTGTTGTAGGTGATATCTGGGCAGATCCTGGCAGGCGAAGGCCTCGTTCCCATTACAAATCCGTCCCCAGGTGAGGGTCAGGTTTACCTGTACAGGTGGACTATGCATTCCCATTCAGGTCTCCCAATGTGACACCCCCCGCGGGTAAACACGGGCGCAGACTCACACACCCCGGGTGAATGAGGACTGAGTGACCCACATGATTCTCTTACCATCAGTTACACTCAACCAAGTACCCATGCGGAGTCTCATTCCTCCTGCTGCACAGGGAGACTAGGACTAATAATGGCTGCAGTGGGCGGAGCTGGAACCCATCCCAGATGAAAATCAGAAACCGCCCATCCAAAACAGACCAATTGGACTTTCTTATGATAGGAACAGCGCCATGTGTCCCGGGTGTGACTCCCCCACCAAGGATAGGATTGGGATGGGGGGGGGGGGGGTGTACGGCTTTCCTGGGTTAGTCCGACCACAAAAATCACACCAATAGCCGAACAGCACAAAATCCAACCAGTCTGTTCTATACTGGGCCAAGAAACCCAACAGGGGCTGCCACAGGACTAAAAGAAGGGAGTGGCCTCTCCACCATGGACAGACCCTTTAAATTGCTGAACTTTAATTGATGGGACTAATGGACGCTGTACCTCCCCAAGCCCCACCCCCCACGCCAATGTCCTAGATGCAGATGTTTAGAGGAAGCCGCTAATCACAATTCCTGCATAACAATTAGCGGGACATTTCATACCAAATGTTTTCCATCAGATGAATCCTGACCGGTCCCTTCATCTGAATCCATCATCCAGACCTCTGCGACATCTGACCGCTCCCTCTGCCTGCCCATCATCCAGACATCTGACCGCTCTCTCTGCCTGTCCATCATCCAGACCTCTGCGACATCTGACCGCTCCCTCTGCCTGTCCATCATCCAGACCTCTGCGACATCTGACCGCTCCCTCTGCCTGTCCATCATCCAGACCTCTGCGACATCTGACCGCTCCCTCTGCCTGCCCATCATCCAGACCTCTGCGACATCTGACCGCTCCCTCTGCCTGCCCATCATCCAGACCTCTGCGACATCTGACCGCTCCCTCTGCCTGTCCATCATCCAGACCTCTGCGACATCTGACCGCTCCCTCTGCCTGCCCATCATCCAGACCTCTGCGACATCTGACCGCTCCCTCTGCCTGTCCATCATCCAGACCTCTGCGACATCTGACCGCTCCCTCTGCCTGCCCATCATCCAGACCTCTGCGACATCTGACCGCTCTCTCTGCCTGCCCATCATCCAGACCTCTGCGACTTCTGACCGCTCCCTCTGCCTGTCCATCAGCCAGACCTCTGCGACTTCTGACCGCTCCCTCTGCCTGTCCATCATCCAGACCTCTGCGACATCTGACCGCTCCCTCTGCCTGTCCATCATCCAGACCTCTGCGACATCTGACCGCTCCCTCTGCCTGTCCATCATCCAGACCTCTGCGCCATCTGACCGCTCCCTCTGCCTGTCCATCATCCAGATCTCTGCGACATCTGACCGCTCCCTCTGCCTGTCCATCATCCAGACCTCTGCGACATCTGACCGCTCCCTCTGCCTGTCCATCATCCAGACCTCTGCGACATCTGACCGCTCCCTCTGCCTGCCCATCATCCAGACCTCTGCGACATCTGACCGCTCTCTCTGCCTGCCCATCATCCAGACCTCTGCGACTTCTGACCGCTCCCTCTGCCTGTCCATCAGCCAGACCTCTGCGACTTCTGACCGCTCCCTCTGCCTGTCCATCATCCAGACCTCTGCGACATCTGACCGCTCCCTCTGCCTGTCCATCATCCAGACCTCTGCGCCATCTGACCGCTCCCTCTGCCTGTCCATCATCCAGATCTCTGCGACATCTGACCGCTCCCTCTGCCTGTCCATCATCCAGACCTCTGCGACATTTGACCGCTCCCTCTGCCTGTCCATCATCCAGACCTCTGCGACATCTGACCGCTCCCTCTGCCTGTCCATCATCCAGACCTCTGCGACATCTGACCGCTCCCTCTGCCTGTCCATCATCCAGACCTCTGCGACATCTGACCGCTCCCTCTGCCTGCCCATCATCCAGACCTCTGCGACATCTGACCGCTCCCTCTGCCTGTCCATCATCCAGACCTCTGCGACATCTGACCGCTCCCTCTGCCTGCCCATCATCCAGACCTCTGCGGCATAAGTCCGCTCCCTCTGCCTGCCCATCATCCAGACCTCTGCGACATCTGACCGCTCCCTCTGCCTGTCCATCATCCAGACCTCTGCGACATCTGACCGCTCCCTCTGCCTGCCCATCATCCAGACCTCTGCGGCATAAGACCGCTCCCTCTGCCTGCCCATCATCCAGACCTCTGCGACATCTGACCGCTCCCTCTGCCTGTCCATCATCCAGACCTCTGCGGCATCTGACCGCTCCCTCTGCCTGTCCATCATCCAGACCTCTGCGACATCTGACCGCTCCCTCTGCCTGTCCATCATCCAGACCTCTGCGACATCTGAACGCTCCCTCTGCCTGTCCATCATCCAGACCTCTGCGACTTCTGACCGCTCCCTCTGCCTGTCCATCATCCAGACCTCTGCGACTTCTGACCGCTCCCTCTGCCTGTCCATCATCCAGACCTCTGCGACATCTGACCGCTCTCTCTGCCTGCCCATCATCCAGACCTCTGCGACATCTGACCGCTCCCTCTGCCTGCACATCATCCAGACCTCTGCGACATATGACCGCTCCCTCTGCCTGTCCATCATCCAGACCTCTGCGACATCTGACCGCTCCCTCTGCCTGCCCATCATCCAGACCTCTGCGACATCTGACCGCTCCCTCTGCCTGCCCATCATCCAGACCTCTGCGACATCTGACCGCTCCCTCTGCCTGCCCATCAGCCAGACCTCTGCGACTTCTGACCGCTCCCTCTGCCTGTCCATCATCCAGACCTCTGCGACATCTGACCGCTCCCTCTGCCTGTCCATCATCCAGACCTCTGCGACATCTGACCGCTCCCTCTGCCTGCCCATCATCCAGACCTCTGCGACATCTGACCAGTCCCTCTGCCTGCCCATCATCCAGACCTCTGCGACATCTGACCGCTCCCTCTACATGTCCATCATCCAGACCTCCGTGACATCTGACCCGTCCCTCTACATGTCCATCATCCAGACCTCCGTGACATCTGACCCGTCCCTCCCTTTGTCCATCATCCAGACCTCTGTGACATCTGACCAGTCCCTCTACATGTCCATCATCCAGACCTCTGTGACATCTGACCAGTCCCTCCCTTTGTCCATCATCCATCACCCAGACACTTCCAATATCTCAACCAATTGATTGAAAGGCTCCCATAACATTAAGGCAAACTCCTCCCCAGTCTGACGTCCTTAAAGGAGAGCTCCAGAGCAAACAGAAACTTGCCACGCCCCTTGTACATGATTGGTCCTGTACAATATGAACCAATTATTTGTTTATTTGGGAGTTGCTGAGAACTGAATGGAACATTCACCTCCTTCTAGTGTTCAGGTTTCCATTCCACAGAATATTTGAGGCCAGTGCACCATGGATGAGGATCACCCCGCCCACATCACATTCACTGCGCAGACCCTTCACACCACATGTCTGATGACGGGGGTCCTATGAGGTTCTTCATGGGTCATGTGATCACCTGGACTATATGATGTGGATGTTGTTCTGGAGACGTTCTCTGCTTTGTGGCGGCACCTTTATTTGTAGAACACCAACTGAACAAACTCTTCCCTCCGATGCCGTTTACATCTCTGATTGAGTACCATATGGAGTGAAATGCGTTAGCAGGAAGTGTTTGGTTGGCGCGATACAAATGAAGCCGGATGAGAACCCAAGCGTGGAGTGCTGGTAATCGCTGCATTTGTGAATCATCATCCAGAAGGAGCCATGGAGGGCAGACACCCATTGTGATGGCAGAGCTGTACCGAGCGTCCCCGGAGGGGGGGTTGGGGGAGGGGTTACATCTGTAATTTTGTGTCTCTACTCTCAATTACTGACATCCTGGGAACTGATAGGAGGTTTACTGGTCCCACCCACAAAATGGCTGCCCCCCCCCCAGTGAGGGTGATGTCAGATGTGTGCTAATTGCAGCACATCAATTTTTTTTTTTGCGCAGGATCTGTCAAGATGGTGCCACGTGACCTTCGCACAGACACCGCGAGGTAAGTCTCAGTATAGCGACTTTCTCACCTTGGATGAAGAATGTTCTGCAATGTTAGCAAATTCTTAAGGCATGTTAAGTGCTTTGACAATACATTCCGATAGGCGGGACATTAGTCATGTGCAATATCTTATATGGGGTTAAAAAAAAAGCACCTGTCTGACCCGCCCCAAAGATGACCCCACCCCAGAGGGGACAGTCTGACCCGCCCCAAAGATGACCCCACCCCAGAGGGGACATTCCACTTCAACTGTTACCATTAGCACCCAGTGAAAAAAAAGGATCATTAAAAAAACATTATTGCAATTTATACAGCCACCCCCAAGCGGTACACACAAATGTTTGGAAATACATTCCGTGGAAATAAAACATTCACAATGCCCAGATATCCGAATATTAATATGATCTGCAATGTGGATATGACTGACCGAGAACGAGCAAATACACTACAAGCCGGAACTTATACAGAACACCAACAGAACATTCACATAGACCGTTTGATGAATGGGTTACCAATGGGATCTTCCCATCTTGGACTGAATACTGTCTACGGTGACGGATAAGAGGTGAGATGGCCAGGAAAGGCCAGGAAAGGCGTACATTATATAATAGAAGACGTGGCGTCTAGATAGAAGACCTTCATGCTTATCGAGTTATGGTGTCATGAGTGTAAGTGTACACCAGTGGTGAGCCAACCACCAGGATTTGGGGTTCCTAGATGCGGGTCGGCACCCCCAGGACATCAACTTTGTTTTCTAATTTTACGTATAAGTAACAGAAAAAAGAAATCAGGTTTTAGTGTTATTCCTCCTCCAACTAAGTGAATTGATGATTCTTTGAGATCCAATGAAACTCTAATAAATGAATGCTGGGCACCTTCCTGACCACTGCAAGCCTGTGAACAAAGACTGCACTGAATGAGGCGGCAATACCCAACAACACAACCTAACCACTGCAGCTTCTCATTCCATTCTCTGATCCAGCGTCACAAAACTCTGCATTACGGGACAGAATAAAAGAAAACAATTAACAAAACTCTACTATGGCCACCAGCTGGGCACCACAGATATAGATTGTTCCCCTTTCGGAAATCTGAGAGGTGACGTTGGGAGGTCAGGTGACCAGTGAAGGAGGTGTTGGTTTCCTGAGATCTTTTATAAGAGGTCTCCGACACTCTCAAAGAAAACATCATACTCGAGAAGGCAAGCGGTGGTGAAGATCTTCTCCTGGAGCAATCTCCAAGGCATCTGGTGGCATCAGAGAAGGCGCCATTGCATGATACTCATGTCTTTCCCACCGGTAGAGATTAGGTGGCTGTCCTCATGTAAAAAGGTCACATTTGTGACGTGGCTGCTATGTCCACCATAGGCGTGGCTGGATGCCTGAGGAGAAAGAAGAATGACAATTGTTTGGCACCTTCATACTCTAAGACAAAACTGAGGCTGATCTAGTGCTGAGGGCTCAGATCCTGGGGCTGAGGTCCTAAGCCACGTTCCTATCAGGGATTCTATATAGGTTTGTTAAGTGAAAGGAAACTGGAACATGACGGAAATCCACTCAAAAAATATGTTGGTCAACTGACTCCTGACCAAACTGGCTCTAAAAGGTATCTATGTGAAAGAGACTGATAAACTCCTCAGGGGCAGGGCTTCCTGTGAATGCTTTCCTGACCATACGTAATGCCGCTACGTAATTGTAGAATTCTGATTACAGACTTATTTACAGGAAGTATTTGTAACGTACCCGGAACTGCGAAGAAGGATATGAAAAGAGATGAACTTTTCCAAAATCATCCCCAGTGGCCAAGAGCTTCTGATCTCCAGATCTACAGATGGCATTGAGGTCTGTTCCGTCCGAACCTTCAGGCCACACCCCTGTGGGAGGACAAAACACGGGGGTCAATGAGAAGCCTGCGGGGAGCCCCCGTTAAGTCTACCTGCAACTATGCTTGGATGGATCATCAAGACTGCTTGTGAATGATAGTTTGTTGTGTCAATTTTCCAACCGATAAAAATGTACTGTGTACCCCCTGGAGATGTTGGGGGGCTACATACGCAATCACATAAGTCAGTTTACTCACCATATGGTACTAATATGTAACCCTTTGGGAAGGCAATATTCATCCCTCCTAGATTGTAAGCTCCAAGGATCAGGGCCCTCGAACCCCTCGTGTATTGTATTGTTACTGTCTCGTCTCATGTTCTGTCCCCCCCCGCTATTGTACAGCGCTGAGCAAACCTTCTGCCGCTATAGAAATACTGTATAATAATAATAATTTCATTCAAATCACTTTTTTCAAGTTGCCTGAACAGCTACAAAAGAAGAAGAAAGAAGAACGCAGACTTACCAAAAACCTGGAATCCGAGGGTGCAGGTGTATGTGGCCCATTCTAGATCCCGAGTTGTTTCCACACTGACCACTTGCTTGCAGGCTGTTGGGATCCCTGGAAGGGTAAGCAGCGAGTGATGTGTATCTTGTATGCCAACCTATACCCAACCCATACCCAACCTATACTCAACCCATACCCAACCCATACCCAACCTATGCTTATGGCCTCAGCAATTCAAAAGGCAACTACAGTATACATAGACAGAAGCATAGAAGAGTGACGGCAGAAAAAGAGCACGTGGTGCATCCAGTCTGACCAATTGTTCCTTTCATTTATACACATTTTTGGTTCGTTTGCTTTTAGTCCGAATATAGATCTGTTTGTCCCGGGCATGTTCGAATCCATGTACTCTTGGCCGACTCCCTACCTCTGCTGGAAAGTCTAGAACAGCAGACTATTAATGGAACAGAGGATTATGGGAGAGAACGCTAGAAGTCGTGCGCTGGTGTTTACCATCTATTAATGTGAAAAGTTAACTCCAGACAGAAGAAAGGAAGAAGAGAAGTACCGCCCCCCTCCCATAGCCAGGGTTAAATGCTCCTTTAGTCGGGGGGGGGGGGGGGGATAACAATACGCTAGAATACCTCATTATCTGCTCCTCCATTCTTCCTTCCCAGCTGCATGACCGATCCCCTAAAGTTGTCTTGTTGTTCTGCTGTTCGCAGACTTTCTGATGCCATCACACACAATGCAGGACCGGCTCACCCACAACCTCGGATGGTGGAGAACAGAGAAGAGCACTGGCTAGATTTTGGTCTTCCCTGTGAATTATTTTTCTTGCGTACAATACAGGACACAGGATGAAGTGAGGGGTTGGCAATGGCAAACAAAAGGCCTACAGGTCCAGTAGTGCCGCCTAACGAACCTTACTACCAAACCTGGCACCAGCTGAGGCTTCTGGTGAACAGCGGGGACTGGATGGCACCCTTACAAACCTGAACAACAGATGCTGAAAAGCTCTGGAAGTGCTAACTGACCTTGAGAAGTGGGGACACCTCGCACCAAGGTCATAAACTTGCACAATGAACTGTCAAATCCACCTACAGATAGTGGAAGGAGAGGTAAACTGTCCCCTACAAGGACCTACAGGAATGACAGAGTTGGATTAATGAAAGGTAGATGAATATGAGATTAATGTGAAAGAAAGAAAACCACCTTGGAAGGAAGGAGGCCCTGGGACTCAAAGAAACCATGTCCCTGTGAAGCACAAGAAAGGTGTCCTTTAGGCTAAGCAACAAGCTTTCCAGTGCGATGGTAGACGGTGCGAGACGACCTCCTAACCTTCAGGAGTGTAGAGATAACCGTCATTTGGGCTAGTGTTCCTCAGGATGAAGCCAGCAACCGAGAAGGCACACAGACTTTCCCAGGGACATGATGAGGTTCAAGCACGGTGGCCATCTGGGCCAGGTTGGTGCAATGGGAGTCACCAGGCAAGGAAGAGGTTTTATGGGAGTAAAGGCATAAATCATGCTGAACTGATCCCACAGAGTCACCAGGATATCCACCGTGAAGGCTAGAGGATTCCTGGATTTGGAGACAAACCTGTCCAGGTTGAAGTTGAACCTGGAAGCCAGAAGGTCCACATCAGCAAAGGTCTAAAACACCTCACGGTGAAGAGACTACTCTGCAGAATCCGACATTAGCAACATAGGAAGTTCATCTGCCATTATTTCATGTCCTGAGTGTTCTTGGTGAATAGGGCTGGACCATGACTTTCCACCCCAGTAAGTAACAGATTTGCTTCCCGTTGAACTACTTGACTTCTGGTTCCTCCCTGATAGTTGATGCAAACCACTGCCATGGCTTTGTCCAACAGAACCCTGGTCAGATGACTCCACAGATAAGTTCAGCAGCATTGAAGGGACAGCCAAATCGCTCAGAGTTCCAGAACACTGATTAGGAGATGAGCTATCACTGGTGGCCAAGTCCCTTGACTGGGAGAGCGGCAGCATCCATCGAGAGAACCTCCCAGACCATTGTGAGGATTTGGACCGGGCTGTACCCAAGCACAGATACTACAAGGGATGAGACAGTTCCAGTGCAATATTCTGGAGATCTAGGATCCACTCAAACCTCTGCAGGGTCTGGACAGTCGAAGGGCATTGCTGTTAGAGCCTAGACAAGGTAAGGGGGAGCACCCACAGATGTATGATATGGGGGGAGGGGAGCACACGGTAAGGGGGAGCACCCACAGATGTATGATATGGGGGGAGGGGAGCACACGGTAAGGGGGAGCACCCACAGATGTATGATATGGGGGGAGGGGAGCAACAGTAAGGGTGAGCACCCACAGATGTATGATATGGGGGGAGGGGAGCACACGGTAAGGGAGAGCACCCACAGATGTATGATATGGGGGGAGGGGAGCACACGGTAAGGGGGAGCACCCACAGATGTATGATATGGGGGGAGGGGAGCACACAGTAAGGGGGAGCACCCACAGATGTATGATATGGGGGAGGGGAGCACATGGCAAGGGGGAGCACCCACAGATGTATGATATGGGGGGAGGGGAGCAGATGGTAAGGGGGAGCACCCACAGATGTATGATATGGGGGGAGGGGAGCACACGGTAAGGGGGAGCACCCACAGATGTATGATATGGGGGGAGGGGAGCACCCACAGAAAATTTCCTGATAGATCAGCAATTGGTTGGATCAGACGATGATTAGATGACGTTTATGTTGCCTACACACCCGACAACACAGGAGCACAATGACAGATCGGTGTCCCCCTAGAGCAGGAAGTCCGATATACTCACAGTACAGGATCTCATAGTCCCCAGAATTGGACATCAGATATTGGGAGTTCACAGACCAGTCCAGGTGAGTGATGAAGCTGGAGTGACCCTGGGTGGGGAAATGTCATGTTCAGTTAAAGGGGAACTCCAGCCAAAGTAAAAACTTCTTCTGCGTCTTTAACCATTAGCTGCCCGGCCAATGGCCGTTTGGCAGCTTCAGATGTGCCTCTTCATTCCGGGTGCACGCCATTTGGCGTGCTCCCGCACATGCGCAGTTTGCGCTAATGCAGAGCGGCGCAGCAGTGCGATCTGTCACCGGCCGTGCACCTCGGACACGGCCGATGACAGATCCGAGTACCGACTCCCGTTGCTGGTACCATGTGACCTGCTGTGACCAATCACAGCAGGTCACATGACAGTTGTATACAATGGATGGCTTCATTCATGATGCCATCCATTGTATACTAGTGCCTAGCTGTGAATGGTCACAGCTAATCACATGCACATGTCATGTGATTAGCTGTGACCAAATCACAGCTAAGCACAAAAAAAAAAAAAAAAAAGCTGAATGAATCGATTTCATTCAGGTAAATGCTTGCTGAGAGGAAAGTAATTCTTTGCTATAAGCAAATTGTGTAAAAAAAAAAAAAATACTGATCACTTCCCCAAAGTAGTACAGTGTTACTATGGTAACATTGTACTACTTTGGTCATAGTAAAATATGAAAAAAAAACCTAAAAAAAAATAAAAAAAAATGTAATAAAAAATTAAATATAATAAAAAAATAAAAATAAATAAAAAAAATATATATATATATTTTTTTTTCATACTGTCACCAGTCAGTGTCCCTGTTCACCGCCATGCCAGTTATATGATGACGCTGTACTGCACTGGTGACAGTATGTAAAAAAAAAAAATTGTGAAAATAATTTTTTTAATTTTTTCATTTTCCGAAAAATTATGACATAAAAATACAACTTCAAAAAACTCGCCATTCCTCTTATGAAGTACGTCGGACTGTCTGCTCTGCAAAAAGGGGTCATTTGGGGGATATCTGTACTGTTCTGACATTTGGGGGATATCTGTACCGTCCTGACATTTGGGGGGATATCTGTCCTGTCCTGACATTTGGGGGATATCTGTACTGTTCTGACATTTGGGGGATATCTGTACCGTCCTGACATTTGGGGGATATCTGTCCTGTCCTGACATTTGGGGGATATCTGTACCGTCCTGACATTTGGGGGATATCTGTCCTGTCCTGACATTTGGGGGATATCTGTCCTGTCCTGACATTTGGGGGATATCTGTACCGTCCTGACATTTGGGGGATATCTGTACTGTCCTGACATTTGGGGGATATCTGTACCGTCCTGACATTTGGGGGATATCTGTCCTGTCCTGACATTTGGGGGATATCTGTACCGTCCTGACATTTGGGGGATATCTGTACCGTCCTGACATTTGGGGGGATATCTGTCCTGTCCTGACATTTGGGGGGATATCTGTCCTGTCCTGACATTTGGGGGATATCTGTACCGTCCTGACATTTGGGGGATATCTGTCCTGTCCTGACATTTGGGGGATATCTGTACCGTCCTGACATTTGGGGGGATATCTGTACTGTCCTGACATTTGGGGGATATCTGTACTGTCCTGACATTTGGGGGATATCTGTACTGTTCTGACATTTGGGGGATATCTGTACTGTCCTGACATTTGGGGGATATCTGTACTATTCTGACATTTGGGGGATATCTGTACTGTCCTGACATTTGGGGGGATATCTGTCCTGTCCTGACATTTGGGGGATATCTGTACTGTCCTGACATTTGGGGGATATCTGTACTGTCCTGACATTTGGGGGGATATCTGTCCTGTCCTGACATTTGGGGGATATCTGTACCGTCCTGACATTTGGGGGATATCTGTACCGTCCTGACATTTGGGGGATATCTGTACCGTCCTGACATTTGGGGGATATCTGTACTGTTCTGACATTTGGGGGATATCTGTACCGTCCTGACATTTGGGGGATATCTGTACTGTCCTGACATTTGAGGGATATCTGTACTGTCCTGACATTTGGGGGATATCTGTACTGTCCTGACATTTGGGGGATATCTGTACTATTCTGACATTCTTGGACCTCAAGAAATTAGATTGGCTGTCAGTACTTCAGGATTGATCAATATTCAGATCTATCCCATAGTTTGTGAACTCTATAACTTTCCTACAAACTAAATAATACATCCTAATTTGGGTTATTTCCACCAAAGACATGGAGCAGAATACATCTCGGCCTAAATTTATGAAGAACAATTATTTATTTGTAAACTTTTATAACAGAAACAAAGAAAAATGTTTTTTTTTCTCAAAATGCTTGGTCTTTTTTTGTTAATTTAGCAAAAAATAAAAACCCCAGCGGTGATTAAATACCACCAAAAGAAAGCTCTAGTTGTGTGAAGAAAATGATAAAATTTTAGTTTGGGTATAATGTTGTATGACCGCGCAATTGTCATTCAAAGTGTGAGAGCGCTGAAACCTGAAAAATGGCCTGGGGGGGGGGGGGTGTAAAATTGCACGGTATTGAAATGGTTAAAACTCACCGAGCATTTCCCGATCCGACTGTATTTCTTTCCATTCTCATTAACGGCATAAATATAGATGTAGTTGTCATGGGAACCGATTGCGAGGAAATTTCCATCTATTCAGAGAGGGAGAAAAGAGGAGATTAGTCAGCAGAAAAGAGGAGGAAACCGGAGGAAAGAAGTGAATGGTGCCGGAGATCCGGGGGACGTCACATCGCATCACAGCAATGGATTCTAGATAAAACCTTCAACATCACAAAAGGGCCATAAATAATAATCAGGGAAGCTACAGAACACTGTCAGAGACTGCAGACATAGTACAGGAGAGGGTCAGAGACTGCAGACATAGTACAGGAGAGGGTCAGAGACTGCAGACATAGTACAGGAGATGACCAGAGACTGCGGACATAGTACAGGAGATGACCAGAGACTGCAGACATAGTACAGGAGAGGGTCAGAGACTGCAGACATAGTACAGGAGAGGGTCAGAGACTGCAGACATAGTACAGGAGAGGGTCAGAGACTGCAGACATAGTACAGGAGAGGGTCAGAGACTGCAGACATGATACAGGAGAGGGTCAGAGACTGCAGACATAGTACAGGAGATGACCAGAGACTGCAGACATAGTACAGGAGATGACCAGAGACTGCGGACACAGTACAGGAGAGGGTCAGAGACTGCAGACACAGTACAGGAGATGACCAGAGACTGCAGACACAGTACAGGAGAGGGTCAGAGACTGCAGACACAGTACAGGAGATGACCAGAGACTGCAGACACAGTACAGGAGATGACCAGAGACTGCAGACACAGTACAGGAGATGACCAGAGACTGCAGACACAGTACAGGAGATGACCAGAGACTGCAGACACAGTACAGGAGAGGGTCAGAGACTGCAGACACAGTACAGGAGATGACCAGAGACTGCAGACATAGTACAGGAGATGACCAGAGACTGCAGACATAGTACAGGAGATGACCAGAGACTGCGGACACAGTACAGGAGATGACCAGAGACTGCGGACACAGTACAGGAGATGACCAGAGACTGCGGACACAGTACAGGAGATGACCAGAGACTGCGGACAGTACAGGAGATGACCAGAGACTGCAGACATAGTACAGGAGATGACCAGAGACTGCGGACATGTTGGTATACAACGAGAACCTTCTAGGTGGCACACACACAATACAATCAAATTGCACAGTAGTTCTTAGATCCACCAATGGAATGGACTGTTTGAATGTTACCCCTTAATCCTCAAGCTCAACCTCTCCAAAACCGAGCTCCTCATCTTTCCCCCTGCCAACCCCCCCCCCCCCCCCATCCTATCCATCATCACCAACAACTCCACTATCACTCCCGCCCCCCAAGCCAAAGTCCTTGGCGTCATTCTTGACTCGAACCTCTCCCTCCAACCGCATGTCAAATCACTCACAAACACATGCAGGCTCCATCTCCGCAACATTGCCAAGATACGCTCCTTCCTCACCCCAGACACCACCAAACTACTCGTACACTCCCTCATCATCTCACGCCTGGACTACTGCAACTCCCTCCTCACTGGCCTACCCCAGTGCAGGCTCTCCCCGCTCCAGACCATCCTGAACTCAGCTGCCAGACTCATCCACCTCACCACCCGCTCCACCTCTGCCACCCCCCTCTGCCTCTCCCTCCACTGGCTCCACCCCCCTCTGCCTCTCCCTCCACTGGCTCCACCCCCCTCTGCCTATCCCTCCACTGGCTCCCGATTGCTCAACGCATCAAATTTAAACTCCTAACTCTGACATACAAAGCCGTTCACAACACTGCCCCTGACTACCTCACCAACCTGATCACCAAGTACCACCCTACCCGTACCCTTCGCTCCTCACAGGACCTCCTTCTATCCTGCTCCCTGGTCTCCTCCTCCCATGCACGACTGCAGGACTTCTCCAGGTCCTCCCCCATCCTCTGGAACTCACTGCCCCAATCCATCAGACTGTCGCCTTCCCTATTCACATTCAGGCGCTCCCTCAAAACCCATCTCTTCAGGGAAGCCTACCCCACCCTCACCTAAAGGCCATCCTTCCTCATTCCTCCCACCACTTCATCCCCCTCAGCCACTTCCTACTGTACCTTTACCCCCTCCCTCCTAGATTGTAAGCTCGTAAGAGTAGGGCCCTCTAACCCCTCGTACGCTGTCTGTCTTTGTTGTACTGTGCCATGTATTGTCCCCCCTATTGTACAGCGCTGAGCAAACCCTTTGGCGCTATATAAACTCCATGTAATAATAATAATAATACATGAGATTTTTAAAAATGAGCAGTTTGCTCAACGATTGGACGGACAGATCGTACAATGTATGGCTCCTATTAGCCCTTTCGATACATTTTGTCATTTCTATACGTTTTACTAGGTTCAAAATTTTTTTTTAACCAAAATGTATTATTTTATAATAAGTCTCATCATTCTTAGCAGTATTAATACAAAAATTTTCATCACCTTTTTGTACCATTTTACCATTGTACAATCAGATTGTATGGTGTATGGTTCAATGAATACATTCATCGTTTTGCATAAATCTATTCCTTTTAGATCAATTAATTGGCAAGAATGTATATGGCGATGATGACCATTACGGTCGTTACCAGAAATGATTTGATTATTATTTATTTTATTATTTATCATTTATTTATATTTCATTTTCACATCTTCTGATTGTACAATCAGATTGAATCACCACTTGCCAACCGCGCTACAGGCGAATGGCGGCTACAGCGCGCTTGTCCAGTTCTGGGATGGCGTCTACTGATGTCCTCCCAGAACCGCACCTCCCGCCGCCCGCTACTGCACGCCCCCGGCGCTCTCTGTGCCCTTCAGACACCGCTGGGATCATCAGTGCTGATCACGATGTAAACAGTTGCCGGTTATCCTCATGCTGCAACAGTGTACAGAACGTACTGCGTGTCAGTGGTGAGTGTGAAAGGAGACATCTACACCGATAATCAGGGAAACGCGCCCATGCGGAGGGAAACCGCACCCACGCGGAGGAACAACACGCCCACGCGGAGGGAAACCGCACCCACGCGCAAGGACACCGCGCCCACGCGAAGGGAAACCGCGCCCACGCGCAAGGACACCACGCCCATGCGCAAGGACACCGCGCCCACACGGAGGGAAACCGCGCCCACGCGGACGGACACCGCGCCCACGCGGACGGACACCGCGCCCACGCGGACGGACACCGCGCCCACCCCTCGAGGTGTTTCCCCTTGACGCTGCTTGTAACTGACTGGAGGCCTATAGCAGAGAGCGGGTTTTATTCCCAGAGAGGACCGCCCATAGGAGGTGCCGAGATCTTTTCTGCCTAGTGTCCCACTCCTGTAGGGGGGGCTATTAAACCCTGTTTGGTCATGAATAACGAAGGATCAGCCGTGTCCATCAATAAACTCAGAAAAAGGGATTTTACAGTAACAAAAAATCATGTCAGTAAATTGACAACTTAAAATTAAACTTCATTTTCATTCTGCATTTTTAAAAATTTGAGGCAAAAAAGTCTTCAAAAGACTCCCCATGCCTGTTAGAACATACCGTGGGGTGTTTGCTTTCCAAAATGTGGTCATTTTGTGGGTGTTTCCATTGTCCTTGCACTCCAAGGCCTCAAAAAATGTGATAGGTAATCAGAACCATAAATTGAGGTCCTAAGGAAGCCTGAAGTTGCTCCTTTGATTTTGGGCCCCTCTATGTGGCAAGGCTGTGAAACAGTCCCACACATGTGGTATCGCCATACGCAGGAGGAGCAGCAGAATGTGTTTTGGGGAGTAATTCTATGTTTGCCTATTCTGTGTGAGACATAACTTGTTAAAACTGCAACCTTGTGAAAAACAAAAAAATGTTACTTAATTTTTTTAATTTACACAAAAATGTAAAAAAAATTACAACTTCAAAAAACTTGCCATGCCTCTTAATAAATAACCTGGACTGTATATTTTCAAAAAGGGGTCATTTGGGGGGGGGATTTGTACTGTCCTAGAATTTTAGAGCCTCAAAAAATGAGATAGGCCATCAGTACATCAGGATTGATCAATTTTCAGATATATCCCGAAGTTTGTAGACTCTATAACTTTCCTACAGACTAAATAATATACACAGATTTGGGTTACTTTTACCAAAGAAATGTAAAAGTATAAATTTTGTCCTAAATTTATGAAGAAAAAATACTTGTTTGAAAAATTGTATAACAAAACTAAGAAAAATGTGAGTTTTTTAAACATTTTAGTGTTGTTTCCTCAACACTGAAAAGTTACCCTTTTGCTGGTTCATATAAAGGGGAGGGGCTGCAGGTTTTATGTATTCGGACAATCACAGAGTGCTGCTTCTGTATCATTTTCCACTTTTTATTTTGGTTATCGCCATCTAGTGCCGATTCATTTCGTTTTCCATCATTTTGATAGAAAAGTCACGATCCCCAAAAAATTGTGTAAAAAAACAACAAAGAAAAGGAATTCCCTATGAGAGTAGAGAGAGAAGAGGAATGTACACCTGAGGATACCAGCAAGAACAGAAATGAGGCATGCTGGGAGTGGGAGGGGTTGTGCTCGTGTCCAATCAGCTGAAGTAGCTGCATTACCCAATCACTTCCCTTTATAGGAGTTCCATGGTGTACAGCCACGTGTGAAGTCACAGGGGACGGGATGAAAGGGATACCAACCTGGTGAGTAGCACATGACGGAGAGCTGCTCGTTGCCATCTGTATGGACCGTGACCAGGTCTTTGGTCTCCGTGTCTAACACAAACCACCTGTCAGAAGAAGATCTGAAATCAGAGAAGAGAGCGAGGCAGCCACGTGTACCGAGCACTCATCACTACACGGCCAGCCGGGGAACATCTGCCACCAACATCATATCCTCATCACTACACGGCCAGCCGGGGAACATCTGCCACCAACATCATATCCTCATCACCATGAACGAACAATGAGAGAAAAGGACTACGACCCGGCAGGAAGAACGACTGTAGATCGTATGGCCTAAACGTTTGTGGACAACCAACCCTCACACATCTATATGTGTTTGTTGGAGAATCTAATCCAAACCCAGAAGAAATGTTATGAGGTTCCCCTCCCCCCATCAATATGCAGGTTCCCCCCTCTGTGTGTCTACCATCCTCCACTCTTCTAAGGAGGGTTTGGCACAAGACTTTGGAGGGTGTCTGTTGGAAGTTACCACAAGACTGGAATTGTCTCCAATGTCTTTGTATGATGGAGGATTACCAGGACCCCTCACTGGGGACACCTGAACCCCATCATTTGTAGGGGGGTCCATTTACTTCTAGCCATACCATAGGTGTTATCATCAGGTGCCCAAAAACATTTAGCCATATAGTGATGAGGTTCCCCGTCTACACATAGATCTACAAACCACATGCAGAGACAAGGAGTACAAAACATTACTGCTTACTAAAGAGTGCAGATCTAGGAAGTTCAGGACTGTAGATCCCCTTCGATCAGGTGTCCTCGAGGACTGCACCCATCAGTAGGGTTTTCCTTTAACCACCTGTGGAGGACCCCTTTTAGGGTTGATCCTCCCACCCAACATTTCTAGTAGGACACCTACAACATTATGGGGCTTTATATGCCCCTTGAGCAATGAAAGGGACGGGTTCTACCCCCATGGCATCCTGGCCCGTCAGCACTGGGGGGACTGGGGGGAGCTGCCTCCACAATGTATGCAGGTATGCGCCATGAGTCATAACATTTGTGAGCTGCCATTGAACATCCCTGCATTGTGGTGGGGTGGTGCCCCATGGGGGACGTGAGGGTTGTGGTCAATGAATGGGGAGGGGTAGAAAGGAAAGATTTTAACAGAACATAATGTCGGTTTGTCTACAACGTCAGTTACAGATTCAGTCCACGTATGACGTCATCATGTTGTAATGCAGATAATAACAAATCCTGATAAAACACATTTCCATGAAGAGCTGCAACTGTGGAATTATTTGTAATTCTGTTCAGCAAGTCTTGAGATTCAGACACAGCTCAGCCAAGCTGGTGACACCACTACTTTCTGTGGCTTCCTGTGCCACCTCTGAACCATCACATGACTGAAAAGGGTGTCACATCCTTTGGCTGGTAGGTTCAGGTCCAGGTATTGTCCCCATGTAATACGCCCCTTTCCTGGAGTACTAACCTCCAGAAGTTACCTACCTTCCTGTAAGAGTCCCAACTGCTACAACAGAGCCATTAGGATGAAATCCGGCAGACTGGGCCGGGTCCTGAAAGAGAACAGTTCCCATTATGGTCAATTGGATGAAACCAACCAATCACAAATCCCCCCAATTTCCTTCTGCTCACCCCATAGGAAATGGCTACTTACCTCAATAACTTTGTTCCAGACCGGGCGATGGCTTGTGGCATCCCATAACATGATCTGCTTGTCATGGCCGCAGGTCAGGAACAGAGACTTCTGGGAATGTGCGCCCAACCCCCACAGTTCATCCGTATGACCCTGAATGACACAACATGGACAATGGTAGGTGGATGGAGCCGAGACGATCCGCGGCCACATGTGGCAGGCAATGGAGCGCGGCAATCACCCCGGGGTGTGGTCATGATTTACAGACCTGAAGTGTCTGAAATATGCATGTAACACCCATTATACCCCCCCTCCCCCATCAACATGCAATTAAATGACTGAAAACATGTTCAATCAAATCTTGAAGAAATCCTCTGGAACGAGTCTCTGCTGGCCTATCAAAGTGTATACAATAGCGAAAGAAAGTCGGTGCGTCTATAAGAAATGATCCTCTGATGTGACAACGAGGGAATCCACTAATCTTCAGTTGTGCTCCACCGTGCCAATTGTTGATGCTGCTGCTGATGTCAGATTGGACGAAACACGTTGGGCAGAGTCAGACATCATCACGCATGCATGAGTCCTTTACCAATCAGATCCCGGGATATGTATTGTGTTTTGGTGTTGTTGTTCCATATCACATGTGAGTTCTTTAACCTTTTTTAAAACAAATTCTGCCATCAGATTTCACACTGTTTGAGGGTGTGGCTCTTCCTTTGTATTTACATGCATGTGGCCGTTTGGGGAGATTTATGAAGAGAGTTGGTGGAACCCGACATGCTCACTGGCTGCATTACTATTCGTTTGGTGCCACGTGACTTTTCCCATATCTCTGGGTGGAGAGGATTGAAGATTCCCTTCTCGTCACACCAGAGGATCTGTTCTTGTAGACACATCGACTTTCTATTCGTTATCCACATGAAGGGATAAAAGCTGGAAAACAACTTATATTCAGGGAAATACAGAATATTACACACAAATATCCAAATATTCAGGCAACAGGTGGAGCTCTTTTTCACAAACGTTTCTGTTTATTCTGATATGCTCTGTACCCCCGCTGTGCCCATTATGAGGGGTTCTCACCATCCCTGTGCTGAATTCCCGGATCTGTACCCCCGCTGTGCCCATTATGAGGGGTTCCCACCATCCCTGTGCTGAATTCCCGGATCTGTACACCCGCTGTGCCCATTATGCGGGGCTCCCTATATCCCTGTGCTGAGTTCCCGGGTCTGTACACCCACTGTGCCCATTATGAGGGGTTCTCACCATCCCTGTGCTGAATTCCCGGGTCTGTACCCCCGCTGTGCCCATTATGAGGGGTTCCCACCATCCCTGTGCTGAATTCCCAGATCTGTACACCTGCTGTGCCCATTGAGGGGTTCCCACCATCCCTGTGCTGAATTCCCAAATCTGTACACCTGCTGTGCCCATTGAGGGGTTCCCACCATCCCTGTGCTGAATTCCCGGATCTGTACACCCGCTGTGCCCATTATGCGGGGCTCCCTATATCCCTGTGCTGAGTTCCCGGGTCTGTACACCCGCTGTGCCCATTATGAGGGGTTCTCACCATCCCTGTGCTGAATTCCCGGATCTGTACACTCCCTGTGCCCATTATAAGGGGTTCCCACCATCCCTGTGCTGAATTCCCGGATCTGTTCACCCGCTGTGCCCATTATGCGGGGCTCCCACCATCCCTGTGCTGAATTCCCGGATCTGTACACCCGCGGTGCCCATTATGAGGGGTTCCCACCATCCCTGTGCTCATTATGAGGGGTTCCCACCATCCCTGTGCCCATTATGAGGGGTTCCCACCACCCCTGTGCTGAGCTCCCGGCTCTGTACACCTGCTGTGCCCATTATCAGGAGTTCCCACCATCCCTGTGCTGAGTTTCCAGGTTACCATCACCCCAATGAATCATTAGAAAGTACCTACCTGGGTAATGGTGGTGAAGTCTCCGGATAAAGTACCCTGAAGCACAAAGTTTCTAGTGGTTCCAATGAGTACAACGTCCCCCTTTCCTTCCGCCACGGTCCGCACCGGTCCAAACTGTTCTGGAATCTTATGGGGTAAAAAAGTGAAGGCAGTGAGTATCGCCGACTGCGCAGCGGTGTAATTACGGCCATTTTTTCACGCGTTTTGGTAAAACAGAAGAAGCGGTTGTGTTCAGTAAATAGATACCCAACATAAGACTGCACACCCGAGGAAAGGGGACAAACAATGGAAACTGTCCTTGAGAAGTCCTCAGTGTAGAGCTCACCGCCAAGAACGACCCTAAACTGATGGCACTCATGAAGGCGCCCGACGTGATTATTCTCATGGTGGGGGATGGTGGGGGATGGAGGCCATTCCACTCCCTTCCTGTAGAGCCAAGCCTGCCATGGACACCGCCGGCTGCGGAGACATCCATATGCTCGGTTCCACTCCTGAACGCCCGATCGGTTTGCAACAAGCTCACCGCCATCCATGACCCCTCTATCTCCCGCTCCCTCAACTGCCTAGCGGTCACCGAGACCTGGATCCAAGCCACTGACTCCGCCTCCCCTGCGGCCCTCTCCTATGGAGGTCTCGTCTGGTCAGATTCACCCAAACCAAGCGGTCGTAGAGGCGGTGGGGTCGGCCTGCTCCTGTCTCCGCTGAGCAGCTTCCAGGTCCTTCCAAACCCCCCCTCTATCCTTCTCCTCCTTCGAGGCCCACTGCATCCGACTCTTCTCCCCCACCCCTCTGAGGATTGCAGTGATCTATAGGCTCCATATCCCGCTTCCTTGATGACTTTGCCGCCTGGCTGCCCTTCTTCCTCTCCTCTGAGCTCCCCACCATCATCCTTGGAGGCTTCAATATCCCCATCAATGTCAACAACCCGGCCACCTCCCAACTCATCCGCTTAACCTCCTCCTTTGAGCTCACACAGCACACAGTCCTCCACCCACACCAATGGGAACACCCTGGACCTCGTCTTCTCCCATCACTGCACCCCCTGCAACCTCTCAAACACCCCTTTCCCCCTCTCTGACCACAACCTCATTACGTTCTCCATCTCCCGGTCCTCTAACACCTCCCCCACACACATCAAACAATCACCAGCAGCAACCTCCCCAACCTGGACCCGGCCCCTCTCCACTCTGCAGCTGACCGTCTGTACAACAGAATCCTTCCCGTCATGCCCTGACCTGGCCACTACTGCGTATATCAACCTGCTATCAGCTGCCTTAGACTCGTTGACACCCCTAACCACACGTAGAATTAGACCCCGACCACTTCAACCCTGGCAGACTGACCACACTAAACATCTTAAATGTGGCAGTCGTGCGCTGGAGCGATTATGGCGCAAAACTAGATCCCCCCGAGCGTTCTCCCTCTACAAATCTGCCTTCCTCACCTACACCACCTCCCTCCACGCCACCAAACAAGCCTACTTCCTGACCCTCATCAACACCCTCCCCACCTGTCCTCGCCGGCTCTTCTCCACCTTCAACTCTCTACTCTCGCCACCCCCCACCTCCACCCAGCACCTCACTCACCGCCCACGAGATTGCCGAACACTTCCAGAATAAAATCGATGCAATCCGTAAGGACATCACCCATGCTCAACCCACCTCCCCACCTGGCCTCTCCCCCACCATAACCCCATCAACTCTCCCCTCCTCTGACCGCACTACTGCCCTTCCCCCACCACACCGAACATCCCGCACAGCTTCACCTCCCCAACACTCCACTCCTTCAGCCTTGCTACCACTGAGGAGGTCACCAAGGTCTTCTCAGGAGCCCGCCTCACCACTTGCCCCCTGGACCCTGTCCCCTCACAACTCCTCCGGTCACCCTCCTCCCCCATCCTACGCTCCCTCGCTCACATTTTTAATCTCTCCCTCTCTACTGGTGCATTCCCCTCCCCCCCAAAGCACGCCCACATCCCCCCCATACTCAAAAAACACTCCCTGGACCCCACCGACCTGAACAACCTTAGACCCATCTCCCTGCTGCCATTCACTTCCAAACTCCTCGAGCGCCTCGTCTACAATCGCCTGAGCTCCCACCTCACCGACAACAACCTCCTCGATCCCCTACAGTCCGGCTTCTGTCCCCTACACTCCACCGAAACCCCCCTACACTCCACCGAACCCGCCCTACACTCCACCGAAACCGCACTACACTCCACCGAAACCGCCCCACACTCCACCGAAACTGCCCTACTCAAACTCACCAACGACCTGCTAACCGCCAAAGCTAATGGCCACTACTCAGTGCTCCTACTCCTCCACCTCTCCGCGGCCTTCCACACCGTCCACCACCCCCTCCTCCTTACTAAACTACACTCCCTCGGCATCAGAGACTCCGCCCTCTCCTGGTTCTCCTCCTACCTATCACAATGCTCCTTCAGCGTTACCTATAACGCCACCACCGCCCCCTCTCTGTTGGGGTCCCCCAAGGCTCCGTCCTCGGGCCCCTTCTCTTCTCCATCTACACCTCCTCCCTCGGCAAACTAATACACTCCCACGGCTTCAACTACCACCTCTACACCGATGACACGCAAATTTACCTCTCCACCCCTCACCTCACCTCTTCAGTCTCCACCCCCCACCTCACCCCTTCAGTCTCCGCCCGAATCACACACCTACTGAACGACATATCAGACTGGATGTCACTCCACTTCCTCAAACTGAACCTTTCCAAAACCGAGCTCCTAATTTTCCCCCCAGCCCGCGCCTCCCCCCCCCGACCTCTCCATCACGACCAACAACGCTACCATCAGTCCCACCACGCAAGCCAAAGTCCTAGGTGTCACTCTAGACTCAAACCTGTCCTTCCAACCTCATGTCCAATCGCTGACTACCGCATGCAGGTTCCACCTCCACAACATCTCCAAAATACGTTCGTTCCTAACCCCAGACACTACTAAACTACTCGTTCACTCCCTCATCATCTCACATCTGGACTACTGCAACTCCCTCCTCACCGGCCTCCCTCATCACAGACTATCCCCGCTTCAGTCTATCCTGAACTCAGCGGCCAGACTCATCCACCTTACCAACCGCTCCGCTTCTGCCACCCCACTGGCCTCCACTCAGTGTCCTCCACCCCCCTCTGTCATTCCCTCCACTGACCTCCACTCAGTGTCCCCCACCCCCCTCTGCCAATCCCTCCACTGGCCTCCACTCAGTGTCCTCCACCCCCCTCTGCCAATCCCTCCACTGGCCTCCACTCAGTGTCCTCCACCCCCCTCTGTCATTCCCTCCACTGGCCTCCACTCAGTGTCCTCCACCCCCCTCTGCCAATCCCTCCACTGGCCTCCACTCAGTGTCCTCCACCCCCCTCTGTCATTCCCTCCACTGGCCTCCACTCAGTGTCCTCCACCCCCCTCTGCCAATCCCTCCACTGGCCTCCACTCAGTGTCCTCCACCCCCCTCTGCCAATCCCTCCACTGACCTCCACACAGTGTCCTCCACCCCCCTCTGTCATTCCCTCCACTGGCTCCCGATTGCCCAACACATCAAATTCAAAGTACTAACTCTGACATACAAAGCCATTCATAACTCCGCCCCAAACTACCTCACCGACCTGATACCCAAATACCACCCAACCCGTAATCTTCGCTCCTCACAAGACTTCCTACTTTCTAGCTCCCTGGTCTCCTCCTCCCACGTCCAACTGCAGGACTTCTCCAGAGCTTCCCCCATCCTCTGGAACTCACTTCCCCAATCCACCAGATTGTCCCCTAACCTCCTCACCTTTAGGCGCACCCTGAAAACCCATCTCTTCAGTGAAGCCTACCCCACCCCCACCTAACAGCCGATCTCCTCCACTCCTCCTACCACTCCATCCCCCACAGCCATCTCCCCCTGTATCACCTTCCCCTCCCTCCTAGACTGTAAGCTCGAAGGATCAGGGCCCCCCCCCCCCCTCGTGTATCGTATTGTTACTGTATTGTCTCATGTTCTGTCCCCCCTATAATGTACAGCGCTGAGAAAACCCTTTGGCGCTATATAAATCCTGTATAATAATAATAATATGCTGAGTGGTGCAGGGAAGGAGCTCCCCTCACTACCTGTGACCCGCCAACGCAAAACAGGGAGCCCCTCGCAGGTCACATGACCAGCCAGAACACTGCTGGACCTAAGATTTGTATAAAAGGAATCAAAATTATGTTTATTCCTGCCGCCCCCCCCAACAAATATATATATATACTATATTGCCCCAAATATTGCCCCCCCCGTATATACACTATATTGCCAGATGTATTGTCCCCCCTTCTCCATATCATGTGATTCAGGTGTTCCAATCCCCTCCATATCATGTGATTCGGGTGTTCCAATCCCCTCCAGATCATGTGATTCGGGTGTTCCAATCCCCTCCATATCATGTGATTCAGGTGTTCCAATCCCCTCCATATCATGTGATTCAGGTGTTCCAATCCCCTCCCAATCATGTGATTCAGGTGTTCCAATCCCCTCCCAATCATGTGATTCAGGTGTTCCAATCCCCTCCATATCATGTGATTCAGGTGTTCCAATCCCCTCCATATCATGTGATTCAGGTGTTCCAATCCCCTCCCAATCATGTGATTCAGGTGTTCCAATCCCCTCCATATCATGTGATTCAGGTGTTCCAATCCCCTCCATATCATGTGATTCAGGTGTTCCAATCCCCTCCATGGCCACAGGTGTATACAATCAAGCCCCTAGACATGCAGACAGCTTCTACAAACATTGGTGAAAGAATGGGTCGCTCTCAGGAGCTCAGTGACTCCAAGCGTGGTCCCGTGATAGGTGGCCACCTGGGCAATAAGTCCATCCGTGACATTTCCTGGCTACTAAATATTCCACCAACTGTTAGTGGGATTATAAGAAAGTGGAAGCCACTGGGAACAACAGCCACTCAGCCACCAAGTGGTAGGCCACGTCACATGACAGGGCGGGGTCAGCGCATGCTGAAGCGCACAGTGCGCAGAAGTCACCAACTGTCTGCAGAGTCAATAGCTAAAGACCTCCAAACTTGGTGTGGTCCTCAGATGAGCCCAACAACAGTGCGTAGAGAGCTTCATGGAATGGGTTTCTATGGCCGAGCAGCTGCATCCAAGCCTTCCATCACCAAGTGCAATGCAAAGCGTCAGATGGTGTGGTGTAAAGCACGCCGCCACTGGACTCTAGAGTAGAGGAGACGTGTTCTCTGGAGTGACCAATCACGCTTCTCTGTCTGGCAATCCGATGGGCATGTCTGGGTTTGGTGGTGGCCAGGAGAACAGTACTTGCCTGACTGCATTGTGCCAAGTGTAAAGTTTGGTTGAGGGGGGATTATGGTGGGGGGTTGTTTTTCAGGGGTTGGGCTTGGCCCCCTAGTTTCAGTGAAGGGAACTCTTAAGGCGACATTTTGGACAACTTTTGAGAAGAGTTTGGGGATGGCCCCTTCCTGTTCCAACATGACTGCGCACCAGTGCACAAAGCAAGGTCCATAAAGACATGGAGGAGCCAGTTTGGGGTGGAGGAACTTGACTGTCCTGCACAGAGTCCTGACCGCAACCCCATAGAACACCTTTGGGATGAATTAGAGCGGAGACTGCGAGCCAGGCCTCCTCCCCCGACATCAGTGCCCCTCCCCCGACATCAGTGCCTGACCTGACAAATGTGCTTCTGGAAGAATGGTCGAACCTTCCCATAGACACCCTCCTAAACCTTGTGGGGGGCCTTCCCAGAAGAGTTGAAGCTGTTATAGCTGCAAAGGGCGGGGCCAACTCAATATTGAACCCTACGGACTAAGACTTGGGGGCCATTAAAGGTCATGTGTGTGGAAAGGGCAGGGCCAACTCAATATTGAACCCTACGGACTAAGACTGGGGGGCCATTAAAGGTCATGTGCGTGAAAAGGGCGGGGCCAACCCAATATTGAACCCTACGGACTAAGACTGGGGGGCCATTAAAGGTCGTGTGTGTGGGAAGGGCGGGGCCAACTCAATATTGAACCCTACGGACTAAGACTGGGGGGCCATTAAAGGTCATGTGTGTGGAAAGGGCGGGGCCAACTCAATACTAAACCCTACGGACTAAGACTGGGGGGCCATTAAAGGTCATGTGTGTGAAAAGGGCGGGGCCAACCCAATATTGAACCCTACGGACTAAGACTGGGGGGCCATTAAAGGTCATGTGTGTGAAAAGGCCGTCAGCCCAATACTTGGGGCTATATAGCGTATGTATTATATTCTTGTTATAAATATCAGTCCAACTTTTATAGTGTCCCCCCCTTCCAGAAACATAGTGTGTGCCCCCACCTTCCTCTTTGACATGACAACACAGCTCTGAATTATTAAACACGTGGTGTCAGCCCCGCCTACTTCATTTTAAATGGATTTAAAAGACCCCAGACCTCCCCTCATCCTCAGCTACATAATCTTACCTCCCAAAAAAAAAAACACAAAACACTTTCAGTGGTATATTTAGCAGCCAAAAAGGGAGCAAATAACCATTTTGGGGTTTAAATGGCGCACTACATTTTCAGGAAGTGATGTGAATGTTTGTTAACAAATGTAAAAAAACCCTCTGAAATATATACTTCTGTCACAAGAAATGTGGTCTCTCACCTCCACAACACTGAGCTTCTGATAATTTCCATCCCAGGAGATAAGTTTGCGATCCTTTCCTCCAGAAACCAGCGTGCCGTCTCTCTGCATGCACAGCGCAAATATCCCGCCCTCGTGGGCTCCCTGCACAGCATGGCTGATCCTATTGGTACCTACAGAAATACCAGACATCATCATCAGATGGGAAGGATCTCCTGCGCTGCTCACACTAGAATGTCTTCCCTCAATTACAGTTCGGTCCATATATATATATATCAGTCACACACATATACATATACAGTTCGGTCCATATATATATATATCAGTCACACACATATACAGTTCGGTCCATATATATATATATCAGTCACACACATATACATATACAGTTTGGTCCATATATATTGGACTCAGGCACAAATTTTCATTTTTTCAGGTATTTCCCATCCCCCATCCCACCTCTTCTATGATGGATATGGGCGGACAGTGCGCACTCTCCGCTGTAATTTGAGGGTATGTACATCCAGATTGGGGGAGGGGTTTATGAATTACAGCTCTAAAGAATAGCCATCCCCCCTTTTTCAAGGGACCAAAAGCAATTGGACAATTGAATCAAAAGCTGTTTCATGGCCAGGTGTGGGCTACTCCTTCATTATTTCTTCATGAACTAAGCCGGTAGAAGGTCTGGAGTTGACTCTGTGGTATTTGCATTTGGAATCTATTGCTGTGAACCTCCATCATGCGTTCAGAGGAGCCGTCCATGCAAGTGATACAGGCCATTGTAAGGGTTCAAAGACGACACCAATCCATCAGAGAGATCGCAGCAACATTAGGAGCGGCCAAATCAACAGTTTGGTCCATTCTGAGGAAAGAACGCGCTGGTGAGCTCAGCAACATAAAAAGGCATGGACGTCCATGGAAGACAACAGAGGTGGATGATCACAGGATCCTCTCTATGGTAAAGAAAAACCCATTCACAACATCCAGACAAGTGAAGGACGCTCTCCAGGAGGTGGGAGTATCATTGTCAGTCTACAATCAAGAGAAGACTTTACGAGAGCAAATACAGAGGGTTCATCACACGGTGCAAATACAGAGGGTTCCCCACACGGTGCAAGTACAGAGGGTTCCCCACACGGTGCAAGTACAGAGGGTTCCCCACACGGTGCAAGTACAGAGGGTTCCCCACACGGTGCAAGTACAGAGGGTTCCCCACACGGTGCAAATACAGAGGGTTCCCCACACGGTGCAAATACAGAGGGTTCCCCACACGGTGCAAGTACAGAGGGTTCCCCACACGGTGCAAATACAGAGGGTTCCCCACACGGTGCAAATACAGAGGGTTCCCCACACGGTGCAAATACAGAGGGTTCCCCACAAGGTGCAAATACAGAGGGTTCCCCACACGGTGCAAATACAGAGGGTTCCCCACACGGTGCAAATACAGAGGGTTCACCACAAGGTGCAAATACAGAGGGTTCACCACAAGGTGCAAATACAGAGGGTTCACCACAAGGTGCAAATACAGAGGGTTCCCCACACGGTGCAAGTACAGAGGGTTCCCCACACGGTGCAAATACAGAGGGATCACCACACGCTGCAAATACAGAGGGGTCACCACAAGGTGCAAATACAGAGGGTTCCCCACAAGGTGCAAATACAGAGGGTTCACCACACGCTGCAAATACAGAGGGGTCACCACAAAGTGCAAATACAGAGGGTTCCCCACAAGGTGCAAATACAGAGGGTTCCCCACACGCTGCAAATACAGAGGGTTCCCCACAAGGTGCAAACTATTCCTAAGCCTGAAGAATAGAAAAGCCAGATTAGACTTTTCCAAAAAACATGTAAAAAAGCCGGACCAGTTCTGGAAAAGCATTCTTTGGACGGATGAAACGAAGATGAATCTACCAGAATGACGGGAAGAACAAAGTGTGGAGAAGGCTTGGAACAGCTCATGATCCAAAGCACACACCGTCATCTGTAACACATGGTGGAGGCAGGGTGATGGCATGGGCGGAGACAGGGTGATGGCATGGGCGGAGGCAGGGTGATTGCATGGGCGGAGGCAGGGTGATGGCATGGGCGGAGGCAGGGTGATGGCATGGGCGGAGGCAGGGTGATGGCATGGGCGGAGGCAGGGTGATGGCATGGGTGGAGGCAGGGTGATGGCTTGGGCGGAGGCAGGGTGATGGCATGGGCGGAGGCAGGGTGATGGCATGGGCGGAGGCAGGGTGATGGCATGGGCGGAGGCAGGGTGATGGCATGGGCGGAGGCAGGGTGATGGCATGGGCGGAGGCAGGGTGATGGCACGGGCGGAGGCAGGGTGATGGCATGGGTGGAGGCAGGGTGATGGCATGGGCGGAGGCAGGGTGATGTCACGGGCGGAGGCAGGGTGATGGCATGGGCGGAGGCGGTGTGATATCACGGGCGGAGGCAGGGTGATGGCATGGGCGGAGGCAGGGTGATGTCACGGGCGGAGGCAGGGTGATGGCATGGGCGGAGGCGGTGTGATATCACGGGCGGAGGCAGGGTGATGGCATGGGCGGAGGCAGGGTGATGGCATGGGCGGAGGCAGGGTGATGGCATGGGCGGAGGCAGGGTGATGGCATGGGCATGCATGGCTTCCAGTGGCACTGGGTCATTGGTGGTTATTGATGATGTGACAGAAGCAGCCGGATGAATTCTGCCGTGTTTACAGATATACTGTCAGCCCAGATTCTGCCAAATGCAGCAAAGGTGATTGGACGGCGCTTCACAATACAGATGGACAATGATCCAAAACACACCGCAAAAAGCAACCCAGGAGGAAGGAAAAGAAGTGGAATATTCTGCAATGGCCGAGTCAATCACCTGATCTCAACCCAGTTAAGCATGTATTTCACTTGCTGAAGGCGAAACTAAAGGCAGAAAGACCCACAAAGAACAACTGAAGACAGCTGCAGTTAGAGCCTGGCAAAGCATCATACAGGAGGAAACCCAGTCTTTGGTCATGTCCATGGGTCCAGACTTCAGGCAAAGCATCAGACAGGAGGAAACCCGGTCTTTGGTCACGTCCATGGGTTCCAGACTTCAGGCAAAGCATCAGACAGGAGGAAACCCGGTCTTTGGTCACGTCCATGGGTTCCAGACTTCAGGCAGTCATTGCCAGTAAAGGATTCTCAACAAAATATTACAGAAATGAGCATTTTATTTATGATTATATTCAATTGTCCAATTACTTTTGGTCCCTTGAAAAAGGGGGAGTGGCTACTCTTAAGAGCTGTAATTACACCAGAGAGTGCGCACTGTCCGCCCAGATCCATCATAGAACCAGAGCTGGAATATGTTTTGGTAAATACCTGAAAAAAACTAAAATTGTGCCAAATATATATGGACCAGACTGTATATAGGATTTCAGCCCCTCACATGTAGCTTGCTGTCCCTTTAACCACTTCCAGTCCGGACACTTCCCCCCCCCCCCTTCCAGTCCGGACACTTCCCCCCCCCCCCCCCTTCCAGTCCGGACACTTTCCCCCCCTTCCAGCCCGGACACATCCCCCCCCCCCTTCCAGTCCGGACACTTCCCCCCCCCTTCCAGTCCGGACACTTCCCCCCCCCTTCCAGTCTGGACACTTCCCCCCCCCCCTTCCAGTCCGGACACTTTCCCCCCTCCCCCCTTTCCAGTCCGGACACTTCCCCCCCCCCCCTTCCAGTCCGGACACTTTCCCCCCCCCCCTTTTCAGTCCGGACACTTCCCCCCCCCCCCCCTTCCAGTCCGGACACTTTCCCCCCCTTCCAGCCCGGACACATTCCCCCCCCCCCTTCCAGTCCGGACACTTCCCCCCCCCTTCCAGTCTGGACACTTCCCCCCCCCCCTTCCAGTCCGGACACTTTCCCCCCTCCCCCCTTTTCAGTCCGGACACTTTCCCCCCCTTCCAGTCCAGACACTTTCCCCCCCCCCTTCCAGTCCGGACACTTTCCCCCCCTTCCAGCCCGGACACTTTCCCCCCTTCCAGTCCGGACACTTCCCCCCCCCCCCCTTCCAGTCCGGACACTTTCCCCCCCCCACTTCCAGTCCAGACACTTTCCCCCCTCTTCCAGCCCGGACACTTCCCCCCCCCCCCCTTCCAGTCCGGACACTTTCCCCCCCTTCCAGCCCGGACACATTCCCCCCCCCCTTCCAGTCCGGACACTTCCCCCCCCCTTCCAGTCCGGACACTTCCCCCCCCTTCCAGTCCGGACACTTTCCCCCCCTTCCAGCCCGGACACTTCCCCCCCCCTTCCAGTCCGGACACTTCCCCCCCCCTTCCAGTCCGGACACTTCCCCCCCCTTCCAGTCTGGACAATTCCCCCCCCCCCTTCCAGTCTGGACACTTCCCCCCCCCCTCCCAGTCTGGACACCCCCCCCCCCCCACCCCCCTTCCAGCCCGGACACTTTCCCCCCCTTCCTGACCAGGGCAATTTTCAGCTTTCAGCGCCATCACACTTTGAATGACAATTGCGCAGTCATGCAACACTGTACCCAGATGAATTTTTTAGCATTTTTTTGAGACAGATAAAGCTTTATTTTGGTGGTATTTATTCACCGCTGGGATTTTTATTTTTTTTGCTGTGTAAATGAAAAAGTCCAAAAATTTTGAAAAAAAGTGTTTCTTATAAAGTTTTGCAAATAAATAATATTTCATCATAAATCTTGGCCAAAATTTATTCCATTATATTTTTAGTGAAAAAAAAAATAACCCAAATTAGTTTATAGCCAAAATTATAATTTTTAAACATTTTTTTTACATTATTTTTTTTTTTACATACTGTCACCCTAGCAGTACAGTGCCATGGTGACTCTGTACTACTTGTGGGGGGTGATAAAGATTTTTTTTTTTTTTTACACGGATTGCTTTTACACCCATAAAGGCTGTAAAAGCAATAATTTCTCCTTCTCTCTGTCTGCATTCCTGCAGCCATTGAGAACTACTTAGTGAGCTGTAATTGGTCACAGCTTGTCACATGGTACAAGGCTGTTGTGAATGGCCCTGTACCATGTGACCTCTGTGATCATTCACAGATTTCACACGTAGTAAGCAATGATGTCACAAGTGACATCTTGCTTACTACTCTGCATGTGATCACTGATTGGCTAATCAGTGATCACATGATCGGGACCTTATACAGAGGTCCCGTCCGACGATCAGCGTTCCGCTGTGTGAGGAGGACACAGCGGGCACCGAATCACGGTGCTGCGAGCTCCTAGGAAGCGTGCACAAGCAGGGGGCGGGAAGGCCGTTTATAAACGTCCACCCGCCCTGCCGCCGTCCAGCCGTTTATATACAACGGCCAGACAGGAGGTGGCTAAGGACCGTTTACACTCGCTTCAACTTCATTAAAGCGCCTTCCTATTCAACATGCTTTTTTGATGCTTCTGCACATTAAATCCTCATCTGTGCATCTATAGACACCATCACATTGAATCAGACCTTCATTTACCATTTATATTATCCGTCATGCTGAAAAATATTCAAAATTAAACTGATTACATTTATCTGGAAACCGGCTTTGGGATCCGGAATACAAAACAATCGTTTGAGCAGCGAACAGAAATCAGCGATCGCCCCAACAGTAAGGAATTACGTCTTCACACCATCTATAAAGGATTTCTATGGCCGGCTTTATAGTATCTTTCTTCCTGGAGAGTTTTTTTCTGTTACTTTCTGAAATTTTGCAGCACATAATGAAAATAAAAGAGTTTTAACCTTTTCCCCAAACCAGAAGGTTCCCGCTGGAGTCTCCTGTAATGGTGTCCCCGTTCTCAGAAAAGGTGACGCACAACACGAACTTTGGTTTTTCTTGTTTCTGTGGAAGGATAAAATGCGGTTCAGACATTCATCCGTATACAATGTGGGATATAAAAAACAGAAATATGGAGTACAGCGCAGGACACAGGATGGATATACGCGGGATGGATATACAGGGGACGCGGGACGGATATACACGCGGGATGCGGGCTGGATATACACGGGACGCGGGCCGGATATACACGCGGGACGTGGGCTGGATATACGCGGGACGGATATTCCCGGGACAGATATTCATGCGGGACGGATATATACGCGGGACTTGGGCCGGATATACGCGGGACGCGGGCCGGATATACACACGGGACGGATATTCGCGGGACAGATATTCATGCGGGACGGATATACACGTGGGACGGATATTCCCGGGACAGATATTCATGCGGGATGCGGGCTGGATATACGCGGGACAGATATTCATGCGGGACGGATATATACGCGGGACTTGGGCCGGATATACGCGGGACGCGGGCCGGATATACACACGGGACGGATATTCGTGGGACAGATATTCATGCGGGACGGATATTCATGCGGGCCGGATATACGCGGGACAGATATTCATGCGGGACAGATATATACGCGGGACGCGGGCCGGATATACACGCGGGACGGATATTCGCGGGACGCGGGATGGATATACGTGGGACGGATATTCATGCGGGATGCGGGCCGGATATACGCGGGACAGATATTCATGCGGGACGGATATATACGCGGGACGCGGGCCGGATATACACGCGGGACGGATATTCGCGGGACACGGGATGGATATACGTGGGACGGATATTCATGCGGGATGCGGGCCGGATATATACGCGGGACGGATATATACGCGGGACTTGGGCCAGATATTCGCGGGACTCGGGCCGGATATACACGCAGGACGGATATAAACACGGGACGCGGGACGGATATGGACGCGGGACGGATATACACGCGGGACGCATATACATGCGGGACGTGGGACGGATATTCGCAGGACACGAGCCAGATATTTGCAGACCTCGATTTATAGGCTTGCACTTTCAGGTGATTGGACATATCCCCCGGGGGCGTACCCCTATAACCTGACCCCACCCCTTTAGTGCTCAGTTAGTCCTATAGCCATCAGCACTGATCGATTGGGAAAAACCCAACAGGGTGGCTGTACAGAAAGCGATCTGTAGATTGACATCTGTACAACCAGCCTGCCCATACATGGATCGAAATTTGGCAAGTTCAGCCACGACTGGCCAGCTTTTGAGTGCTGGAGGTGTCTTAGCTTTTAGAGTGTAAGCTCTTGAGATCAGTTGTCTTATCAACCTGGAAATACTGGATTTTGAATTTAGCCTCCCCCCCCCCCCCACATCACTGCTCTCAGACAATTGGCTGCAAGCACTGAACAGATCTGTCATTAGATCGGCTTCTGTCAGACAGACTGCTGTACACACTGACTGGATCTGTCATTAGATCGGCTTCTGTCGGACAGACTGCTGTACACACTGACTGGATCGGTCATTAGATCGGCTTCTGTCGGACAGACTGCTGTACACACTGACTGGATCGGTCATTAGATCGGCTTCTGTCGGACAGACTGCTGTACACACTGACTGGATCGGTCATTAGATCGGCTTCTGTGGGACAGACTGCTGTGCACACTGACTGGATCGGTCATTAGATCGGCTTCTGTCGGACAGACTGCTGTACACACTGACTGGATCGGTCATTAGATCGGCTTCTGTCGGACAGACTGCTGTACACACTGACTGGATCTGTCATTAGATCGGCTTCTGTCGGACAGACTGCTGTACACACTGACTGGATCGGTCATTAGATCGGCTTCTGTCAGACAGACTGCTGTACACACTGACTGGATCGGTCATTAGATCGGCTTCTGTGGGACAGACTGCTGTACACACTGACTGGATCGGTCATTAGATCGGCTTCTGTCGGACAGACTGCTGTACACACTGACTGGATCGGTCATTAGATCGGCTTCTGTCGGACAGACTGCTGTACACACTGACTGGATCGGTCATTAGATCGGCTTCTGTCGGACAGACTGCTGTACACACTGACTGGATCGGTCATTAGATCGGCTTCTGTCGGAGACTGCTGTACACACTGACTGGATCGGTCATTAGATCGGCTTCTGTGGGACAGACTGCTGTACACACTGACTGGATCGGTCATTAGATCGGCTTCTGTCGGACAGACTGCTGTACACACTGACTGGATCGGTCATTAGATCGGCTTCTGTCGCACAGACTGCTGTATACACTGACTGGATCGGTCATTAGATCGGCTTCTGTCGGACAGACTGCTGTACACACTGACTGGATCGGTCATTAGATCGGCTTCTGTCGGACAGACTGCTGTACACACTGACTGGATCGGTCATTAGATCGGCTTCTGTCGGACAGACTGCTGTACACACTGATTGGATCGGTCATTAGATCGGCTTCTGTCGGACAGACTGCTGTACACACTGACTGGATCGGTCATTAGATCGGCTTCTGTCGGACAGACTGCTGTACACACTGACTGGATCGGTCATTAGATCGGCTTCTGTCGGAGACTGCTGTGCACACTGACTGGATCGGTCATTAGATCGGCTTCTGTCGGACAGACTGCTGTACACACTGACTGGATCGGTCATTAGATCGGCTTCTGTCGGACAGACTGCTGTACACACTGACTGGATCGGTCATTAGATCGGCTTCTGTCGGAGACTGCTGTACACACTGACTGGATCGGTCATTAGATCGGCTTCTGTGGGACAGACTGCTGTACACACTGACTGGATCGGTCATTAGATCGGCTTCTGTCGGACAGACTGCTGTACACACTGACTGGATCGGTCATTAGATCGGCTTCTGTCGGACAGACTGCTGTACACACTGACTGGATCGGTCATTCGATCGGCTTCTGTCGGACAGACTGCTGTACACACTGACTGGATCGGTCATTAGATCGGCTTCTGTCGGACAGACTGCTGTACACACTGACTGGATCGGTCATTAGATCGGCTTCTGTGGGACAGACTGCTGTACACACTGATTGGATCGGTCATTAGATCGGCTTCTGTGGGACAGACTGCTGTACACACTGACTGGATCGGTCATTAGATCGGCTTCTGTCGGACAGACTGCTGTACACACTGACTGGATCGGTCATTCGATCGGCTTCTGTCAGACAGACTGCTGTACACACTGACTGGATCGGTCATTAGATCGGCTTCTGTCGGACAGACTGCTGTACACACTGACTGGATCGGTCATTAGATCAGCTTCTGTGGGACAGACTGCTGTACACACTGACTGGATCGGTCATTAGATCGGCTTCTGTCGGACAGACTGCTGTACACACTGACTGGATCGGTCATTAGATCGGCTTCTGTGGGACAGACTGCTGTACACACTGACTGGATCGGTCATTAGATCGGCTTCTGTCGGACAGACTGCTGTACACACTGACTGGATCGGTCATTAGATCGGCTTCTGTCGGACAGACTGCTGTACACACTGACTGGATCGGTCATTAGATCGGCTTCTGTCGGACAGACTGCTGTACACACTGACTGGATCGGTCATTAGATCGGCTTCTGTCGGAGACTGCTGTACACACTGACTGGATCGGTCATTAGATCGGCTTCTGTGGGACAGACTGCTGTACACACTGACTGGATCGGTCATTAGATCGGCTTCTGTCGGACAGACTGCTGTACACACTGACTGGATCGGTCATTAGATCGGCTTCTGTCGGACAGACTGCTGTACACACTGACTGGATCGGTCATTAGATCGGCTTCTGTCGGAGACTGCTGTACACACTGACTGGATCGGTCATTAGATCGGCTTCTGTGGGACAGACTGCTGTACACACTGACTGGATCGGTCATTAGATCGGCTTCTGTCGCACAGACTGCTGTACACACTGACTGGATCGGTCATTAGATCGGCTTCTGTCGGACAGACTGCTGTACACACTGACTGGATCGGTCATTAGATCGGCTTCTGTCGGAGACTGCTGTGCACACTGACTGGATCGGTCATTAGATCGGCTTCTGTCGGACAGACTGCTGTACACACTGACTGGATTGGTCATTAGATCGGCTTCTGTCGGACAGACTGCTGTACACACTGACTGGATCGGTCATTAGATCGGCTTCTGTCGGAGACTGCTGTACACACTGACTGGATCGGTCATTAGATCGGCTTCTGTGGGACAGACTGCTGTACACACTGACTGGATCGGTCATTAGATCGGCTTCTGTCGGACAGACTGCTGTACACACTGATTGGATCGGTCATTAGATCGGCTTCTGTCAGACAGACTGCTGTACACACTGACTGGATCGGTCATTAGATCGGCTTCTGTCGCACAGACTGCTGTACACACTGACTGGATCGGTCATTAGATCGGCTTCTGTCGGACAGACTGCTGTACACACTGACTGGATCGGTCATTCGATCGGCTTCTGTCGGACAGACTGCTGTACACACTGACTGGATCGGTCATTAGATCGGCTTCTGTCGGACAGACTGCTGTACACACTGACTGGATCGGTCATTAGATCGGCTTCTGTGGGACAGACTGCTGTACACACTGATTGGATCGGTCATTAGATCGGCTTCTGTGGGACAGACTGCTGTACACACTGACTGGATCGGTCATTAGATCGGCTTCTGTCGGACAGACTGCTGTACACACTGACTGGATCGGTCATTCGATCGGCTTCTGTCAGACAGACTGCTGTACACACTGACTGGATCGGTCATTAGATCGGCTTCTGTCGGACAGACTGCTGTACACACTGACTGGATCGGTCATTAGATCAGCTTCTGTGGGACAGACTGCTGTACACACTGACTGGATCGGTCATTAGATCGGCTTCTGTCGGACAGACTGCTGTACACACTGACTGGATCGGTCATTAGATCGGCTTCTGTGGGACAGACTGCTGTACACACTGACTGGATCGGTCATTAGATCGGCTTCTGTGGGACAGACTGCTGTACACACTGACTGGATCGGTCATTAGATCGGCTTCTGTCGGACAGACTGCTGTACACACTGACTGGATCGGTCATTAGATCGGCTTCTGTGGGACAGACTGCTGTACACACTGACTGGATCGGTCATTAGATCAGCTTCTGTGGGACAGACTGCTGTACACACTGATTGGATCGGTCATTAGATCGGCTTCTGTGGGACAGACTGCTGTACACACTGACAACGAAGAACAAAGCAGAAGACAAAGAGGGAAGGATGAGGTCTTCATTAGGGAGGTCAGAGATACCACCTTGGGTAGAACGATACGATACTTTGTTCTTGTGAAGAATGAGGAATGGTTCCTTACTAGAGAGTGTCGCTGATGCAAGAATTCATCTGACAGACGTGATAACTACCAAGAAGGCCACTTTTCAGGAAAGATAATCCAAAGAGTTCCCCGGTGGGTTCAAGAGATGGTTTCCGCAGAGCAGAGAGGACCAAATTAGAACCCCAAAGAAGCTCAGGGAGCTATAAGGGCGGTGAAATCGGAGAGACATCTTGAATGAAGGTTTTCAGGAGCGAGAGGTTTGTGCAACAAGATGGACAAAACCTGTCCCTTAGGGATGCCCTCAGGCAGATTTCAATTAGTTTGAAAGAAGAAAGCGATGAAGGGTTCAAGTTTTCACCTCTATTTTGTAACCCTTTGAAACCACCGATTCAACTTTCAGGTCTGGGACGTCTGTAACATATGTCCCCCCCCAACTCTCAGTAATGAGGGCGCCACTCCAGTGTGAAGAGGGTGTTGGGATGGACTTGGATGGTTTTGTGTTCTAAGTCTAGGTTTTGGCTTTGAAGAAGTCTGAGGAGAACGATGGGGCACTCTTCTTTCTGAGGAGGTAGAAGACATCGTGGAATCGGGTTTAGGAAGCCTCCATCGTGGAAGAAGTACTTTTCCTCCTCTGATGAATTGCCCCAGCAGACGTCCTCCTGCAAAGGGCATACATGTCAGGCCGTGTGTAAGCAGCTTTGGCTAACCAGACTTTTCCTGTAACATTCTGTACATATGGATAAAAATCTGCTACAGTCATGGCCAAAAATCTTGTCGTCCCCCCCCCCCCCCTAAACTTCTGTCAGATAACGCCCCACTTCACCCAGAAAATTGCTGCAATTACAAATGTTTCGACATTCTCATGTTTATTTCTTGTTTTGTATTGGTGACACAAAAAAGTGGAGAAACAACAAAAAGCCAAACCTAGCACATTACACATAAAACCCCAAAAATGTACTGGACAAAATTATTGGCACCCTCCATGTAATAAAAGTGAATATATCTCAGCGTCCAATCAAATAAAAGTCCTCAATAAGCGACCCCCCGGGACTTCCTAATTCTTCAAAGTTTGTATATTCTCAATGACTAAATCTTGTAAACGATGATCTCCTCTTCAACCCTCATATATATATATATATATATATATATATATATACACCACACAAAGTGCATTGCCTTTGTCTCACAGTGAAAACAAACTACAAAACACTCCCAATAAATGGCTCATAACCAACAAACACCCCACCAAGTGTCACTCCACGCGTGGTGTCCGTAATTCCTACTCTTACCCTCTAGGTATAGATTGCTCGCTCAAAATGATTTCCAAGACGTGAATGCTTCTTCCAAAATTCTTCCTCAAAGACAAGCATTCCTTCCAAGAGATTGAGTTGCAAATAGTGAGATGTTATACGTGACTTCCAGAATGTGCCACACGGTGCGCCCTTTATACCAGACCACTGACCACCAGTCTTGTGAAATCATAGATACTCCACCACCATACAGTCCACGCACCTTACCCAACAAGGGAAACAGGCTGTAAGCAATTGGGCTCCTCTTCAACCAATATCACTCTTCTCTCTCCCGTCACAATAATTGCAGGATGTACATCAGAGCTGGTACAAAATAAAAGGACTGGACCTCTTCCAAAATGGCCGCTGCACAACTTCAAGCTTTGTGTCTGACGTCAGTACCAGACGCGTTTCGTCATTACGACTTTATCAAAGGTCGTAATTACAGGCTGTCCCGGCTCCAGCACGCAGGGTCCAGATACAGTATCTCTTGGCCTTCCGGTTGAAATGACCAATACATGCAGAGAAGAAATCTGTCCCATCAGGGCTAGGCATTATGGGAACATGAGAGAGCTTTTTAAAGAGACACAGGGAGGCACATACGTCACATAAGGACACTAGCAAAAAGGTGGGGCTTAGCTAAGCTGGGAGGGGCTTGGCAGGGATTCCTGCCTTCTCTTTGGTTAGTACCCAGTATTCAACTGAAGGTGGCAGCATAACCTAACCTGTCATGAATGTCAACGACCTGTAATGAGCGAATAGGAATGAACCTTCCGGGATCAGCTCTGACCTCTTGTGATTGGCCGTTCTTCCACCACCAGTCTCCAGGTTACCTCTTGTGATTGGCCGTTCTTCCACCACCAGTCTCCAGGTTACATGAAGAGTTTTATTTTAAACAAAATGAAGTTTGCAGAGAATTCTGAGTTTCTGTACCTCAAACAATCCTTGCTTCTTAATCAGAGAGCTTCCTTCTAGTGTCCAGAAGTAGAGATGGGATTTCCCGCAGGTCACGATGATGTTTGTGTCTGTGGGATGGAAGTCCGCTACAAACACCGCTTCATTGGAACACTGGAAAGGAAAAGAGGAAACGGCTGAACCACAACGTGCTTTTACTACAAAGAATGAAACCATCAAAGGCAGAAAAACAAAACAAACGGGTTACATTTAGTGAAAAGTGTTCCCTTTCAGTTAAAGCCCACGTTTAGACCAATATAGAAATCAGCACAAGGGATATACTCCCTTCAGCGTGACGTGTCCCTTGTACTGATGTGTACTAGTAGAAATCTTCCTCCCCACCCCCACCCCTTCTGCCATAATCCTCCAGTACAGCGGGGGTTAATAGAACTAAGGAAGCTGTCAGAGGCACCAATCAAGAGTTCCTGACAATGCCCGCCCTTTCCACCCAGCTCCTCCATTCATAGAAGCCAGTACTACGGACTCCAAGAGTGAAAAGTTATCTATGAATGGGGGGGGGGGGGCGTTAACCTTTAAATTGTCCACTCCTCTATTCATGGATCATGTTTCATTCATAGACTCTGTAATACTGGCTTGTATGAATGGAGGAGCTGGGCGGAAAGGGCGGGCATAGTTAGGAGCTCTTGATTGGTGCCTCTCACAGCTTCCCTTGTTCTAATAACACCCGCTGTACTGGATGATTATGGCGGCAAGGGTGGGGGAGGGAAGTTTCTGCTAAACCAGGTCACATCACACTGAAGGGAAGTATTATCCCTTGTGCTGATTAGATTTTTAGTAAACTTAGGCTTTATCGAAGCCTCCAATCCTTTGAAAGAACCAACAAGGAGTTCAGGAGTCGGCGCATTCACGTTCAATTTTCACAGCAAAAGCCATCTGACTCTCTGGATCTACTAATGATTCTGCCTTGCAGTCTCCATTCACAGAATTCTATACTTCGTATCATCGTACGCTCTGCGTGAATCGCCAGACCTGCTGAGCTGCTTAACCCCTTGGCAGCCACAAAATGTACATCAGAGTTGCCTTGCCCAATAGAGAGGGAATGTTCATCTACATTTCACAGCTAGCAGTCACCACCCACCAACGACACAAACCAATCAGAGAAGTTCCTGATCATGTGATCATGACTACTATGGACATAGTTCTCACATGCAAGCTGGAAGGTAACTTTAGAAAAACTGCAGATCTCATCGCAGCCTGAAGATGGCAGTGCGCCTCTGTCTAAAAATGGGATTCTTAAAAACCGTTAAAACACAAAAATTGTATACAGATATATATATATATACACGTGTGTGTGTTTACAGTGTTGTCAGTCATTAATAAAAGACTACATTGTAATGAATGTCCCTCAAAAAGTAACCTATTTACTGTAAGTAGGAAAATGAATCTATAAATACATATATTGCCCCAAGTATTGGGCGGCCGGCCTCTCCATGCACGACTTAATGGCCCCCCAGTGTTAGTCCGTAGGGTTCAATATTGAGTTGGCTCCGCCCTTTCCATACACATGACCTTTAATGGCCCCCCAGTCTTAGTCTGTAGGGTTTAATATTGAGTTGGCCACGCCCTTTCCACCCACATGACCTTTAATGGCCCCCAAGTCTTAGTCCGTAGGGTTCAATATTGAGTTGGCCCCGCCCTACTCACGCACATGACCTTTAATGGCTTCCCAGTCTTAGTCCGTAGGGTTCAATATTGAGTTGGCCCTGCCCTTTCCACGCACATGACCTTTAATGGCCCCCCAGTCTTAGTTCGTAGGGTTCAATATTGAGTTGGCCCCGCCCTTTGCACCTATAACAGCTTCAACTCTTCTGGGAAGGCCGTCCACAAGGTTTAGGAGGGTGTCTATGGGAAGGTTGGACCATTCTTCCAGAAGCACATTTGTCAGGTCAGGCACTGATGTCGGGGGAGGAGGCCTGGCTCGCAGTCTCCGCTCTAATTCATCCCAAAGGTGTTCTATTGGGGAAAACTGGACATCTACGCTTCAGTGACCTCTGCTCATAAAAGGGTTAAAAGTTAATCCCACCTGAAACTAATCTTTCTTGGTTTTGCATTCTTGCTGGCAAATGGGGGGAGATTTCGCACCGACATCCCATGTAAGGGGAGATCTCCCACCGGCATCCCATGAAAGGGGAGATCTCCCACCGGCATCCCATGAAAGGGGAGATCTCCCACCGGCATCCCATGTAAGAGGAGATTTCACACCGGCATCCCATGTAAGAGGAGATTTCACACCGGCATCCCATGTAAGAGGAGATTTCACACCGGCATCCCATGTAAGAGGAGATTTCACACCGGCATCCCATGAGGAGATTTCACACCGGCATCCCATGTAAGAGATCTCCCACAGACATCCCATGTAAGAGGAGATTTCACACCGGCATCCCATGTAAGAGGAGATTTCACACCGGCATCCCATGAGGAGATTTCACACCGGCATCCCATGTAAGAGATCTCCCACAGACATCCCATGTAAGAGGAGATTTCACACCGGCATCCCATGTAAGAGGAGATTTCACACCGGCATCCCATGTAAGAGGAGATTTCACACCGGCATCCCATGTAAGAGATCTCCCACAGACATCCCATGTAAGAGGAGATTTCGCACTATGATGATCACCACTGTACAAGGGACGCTCTAGTTTGCACAGGTTTGGTTTTCTAGGCATTGATATTTGATTATTATTGCTGAATGCAGCTCCGGGTGTCAGATCCTCTCGTCGTGCCATTTTCTACATTCTAATGTATGCTGACCTGGAGATCGGGTTTCTTCTAGGAGGGGGCCCCTGAGACCTCAGAACGATTTCCAGGGCTCCTCTGGGGTAGGGGGTTGAGGAAGGCTGTGGTAGATGTTCCTGAGTACTTACTGTATGTGCGTTGTGACTAGGACATGCATGCCCCTCCCCCCTATCATTGTACAGCGCACAGGCCTCAGATTCCACATTTGGAGGTGTCTAGATGCAGCACAATGATGCCGTACAGATAGAACCTTCTGTGCACCTCTTACCTTCACATCGGACAGCTTCTCCTCCTTCTGCCAGTCCCACATGGACAGCACGTGGTCATTGGAGTCATCCACCGCACACAGGTTTCCTCCTCCATTCTAAAGAAAGAAGAACATAAAGTGGTGACAGGAATCCCCAAAGAGCGTTGGATCCACAGACAGTTCATCAGTGAGGGTGCAGAGATGGCAATCCAGGAAAAGTATCTAAATCCTCATCTATTCATACATTGCAGCTCAGCAGTCCCTGGCGGTGGTGACTGCATTACTTTTATCACCGGTCACCCTTCCTGTCCTAGTGGGACAACACTCACTCCCAGACTGTATCTATGGAGGAACAGCATTGTCCCCAAAGGACATGAACTGTGCTAGAACTACGGAACACCTCCCTTTCTGCATAATGACATGGGGGTGTTCTGTAGTCCAAAGAGATGACCCAGACAGAGCTGATAACACCGCTTCAGCGTGCAGAAGAAGTTACAAGCTCACTAGATTTCTGGCAGAATCAACAGATTTTGGACTTCTTTACAGGTCATCACTTCCAACACAAAGCGCCTGTCCCAGCAGAAGGAACGCCTCTGAAGATGCAGAATATTGTCCTCCCTTTACTCCAGCAGGAATGGATCTATGGTGACATGTTCTGCCGATGAGAACACGCTGTGCCTAGGAAGAAACATGTCAGCAGAGGAGCGCTCCCGGCTGGCTCCTTCAATAAAGGGGGGGATATGATTCTGCTCTTCGGGGGGCACCATTCCTGCTGCTGATATAATTGATTGGGTGGAGATGAGCCAACCCCCGAGATGAGATTGTGGAGTGAAGCCGGATCCCACCAGGAGCACCATGGGAAATATCGGACAATGAAAGTTAAATGATGATTTCTATGGCCACGCCCACTTATCTGCGCTGACTAAAGAGACCTTTACTTTTGGCTCTGCATTGGAAGACATGTATGTATGTATGTATGTATGTTCTTTTATACATGTATGATGTACTTTGGGGGTCTATTGGAAAACCCTCCAAACACTATCAGTCCCACATGATTGGCCATCACAAGCAGCCAAAGGAAAATGACGCAGTCAGACATCGGCTTCCGCTCGGACTTACGGATTTGGAGAAAGCCACACACGTGACAGCGCGATCAAAGTATCCCATGCCGATGACGTGTAGCGTGTTGAGCGTTACAGAATCCCAAACGCGGACGTGTGGCGGTAGTTGCTGGAAAAAACAAAAGACGATAATGACTCACCCGGATCACAATGAATTTGTAGAGGAGCATCATGGGAAATGGCTAATCTATACATATTGTACTCTGTGAACAGAGGAAAGGCTTTCTGCATGTGATGTATGACAGATTGGGCGCCGGCTGAAAGGTTCATACAACATATCATTCCTTCATTATAGAACTTATCACACGTGTCATTATGTGGCTGGAGAACCCGACGGCACAATTCCATGACAGACCATTCCCCCCACATACCAGCACCATGAATAGTTAGATTTCCTGAAACTTCCCAACTTCTCCGATTCAAACCCCCCAACTAATTTATCTCCAACCAGACCTCCTACAACCCGCTCTCCTGTGGGCCTCTTCTAATTCCATGGCCCCCCTGGCTTGGCTCCCTTTCCTGTGCTCTCACCTATTCTGAAATAATCATTTCCTGAACCATCGGGAGGCGACACAGACTTCTGGGATACGTATTGTACTGAATGGCGATTCTTTATATATGGGGCAGTCTCCATATGACGTACCACAAGGTCTCCTTCCACAAGGTACCATCGTCTCTACTTTTTTTATCAAATAAAAATTTACTATATAAAACATCTTTCTCATATTATTGGTGGCATTGTTACATCTATTGTGTTATTATTGTATTTAACAACCAAACTTTGGTCCAATGAAAAGCACTAAAAGAGGAGTGGAGGAGAACCATGGACACCTGGAGTCTGCTGACCTGCATTGGATGCTAATCTGCAGTCCAGTACCTGCCCCGCCACCCATCGTGGGAGTCTCAGCGTGGATCTCCACCCCATCATGGGAGTCTCACCGTGGACCTCCACCCATCATGGGAGTCTCAGCATGGCCCTCCACCCATCATGGGATTCTCAGCATGGACCTACACCCCATCATGAGAGTCTCAGCGTGGACCTCCACCCCATCATGGGAGTCTCAGCGTGGACCTCCATCCATCATGGGAGTCTCAAACCCATCCAGCGTACTACAGGTCCCAGCCTTCCAAATCCAATGCTCAAATCGCTGTGGGGATGGGATGTGGGAGACAAATCTCACAGTGAAGAATAGCCAGGGGATCCTGCAGCTATACGGGAGAGAGAGCCAAAGCAGCTTGGGAAGACAAAAGGATCAGCAACGCGGGATCTTTGTCAGCAATATACAGCTGTGTTGAAAATACTAGCCGTCACACATCACTAACCAGATCAATCTCTGTTTTTGGTGGAAATGATATTTCTACATGGCAGATAATTTCCTAGCAGGTGTAGTAGAGTCATAGAAATCCAACAGACCCGACAGTCATGACATGCATGCTGCTGATTCTGTGTCATTGAATCACTCATTGAAAGGGGCGTGTTCACAATAATAGCCGTGTGGAGTTCTATTAGTGAGGTCATTCATTCTTTGATAAACAGGTGGCAATTATTGCCCTTATTTAAGGAAGGAAGGCAGCAAATGTTGGACATGCTGGTTACAGTGCATTTCTCTCTGAAATTCTGAGGAAAATGTGTCGTTCCAGACATTGTTCAGAAGAACATCGTACCTCGATTAAAAAGTTGATTGGAGGGGAAAACATATAAAGAAGTGCAGAAAATGATCGGCTGCTCAGCTAAAATGATGGCAAATGCTTTAAAATGGCAACCAAAACCTGAAAGACGCGGAAGAAAGCGAAAAACTACCATTGGAATGGATAGAAGAATAGCCAAAATGGGGCGGACTCAGCCAACAATCAGCTCCAGGAAGATGAAAGAAGGTGTGACGTTCCCTGTGAGGACTCAGCCAACAATCAGCTCCAGGAAGATGAAAGAAGGTGTGACGTTCCCTGTGAGGACTGTTACAATTAGAAGACGCCGATGTGAAGCCAAGCTATCTGCAAGAAGTCCCCGCAAAGTCCCACTGTTGGGAAAAAGACGTCCTGAAGAGGTTACAATCTGCCAAAGAGCACATTGACCGGCCTAAAGAGAAATGGGGCAACATTCTGTGGACTGATGGAAGTAAGATTGTTCTTTTTGGGTCTAGTGGGCGGAGACAGTTTGTCAGACGACCCCCAAACACTGAATTCAAGCCACAGTACACTGTGAAGACCGTGAAGCATGGTGGTGCAAGCATCATGATATGGGGATGTTTCTCATACTACGGTGTTGGGCCTATTTATCGCATACCAGGGATCATGGATCTGTTTGAATCCATCAGAATACTTGAAGAGGTCATGCTGCCTTATGCTGAAGAGGAAATGCCCTTGAAATGGGTGTTCCAACAAGACAACCACCCCAAACACACCAGTAAACGTGCAACATCTTGGTTCCAGACCAACAAGATGGACGTTATGGAGTGGCCAGCCCAATCCCCGGATCTTCATCCAATAGAAAACTTGTGGGGTGACATCAAAAATGCCGTTTCTGAGGCAAAACCAAGAAATAGAGAAGAACTGTGGAATGTGGTCCAATCATCCTGGGCTGGAATACCTGATCACAGGGGCCAGAAGTTGGGGGACTCCATGCAACACAGATGTACAGCAGTTCTCAGAAACAGTGCGACTACAACCAAATATTCATGAAGTCATTCAAAGGAAAGCAAAATCTTCAAACATTTCTCAGTTTATATATTGAATGTTGGAGTTTGTAAAGAAGAATACAAACACGGCCATTTTTTTGAACCGTCTAATATTCACTTTTCTTCCATTTTTTTAGAGGAACAACACAAATTTGATGTATTTTTCTTCATGTTGTGATTTGGAATAGAATGTGTCGTGTTCCCAATGCATTTGTGTGGATGGAAAGAAAAGCTATTAGAAGGATTTGCAGCTTCAGTCACTTTTTTCATCACACGGATATTATTTTGAACACAACTGTATGTCATTTCATTTAAACAAATAATAGTACACTGGCGTGTGTGGCTGCTGACAAACGGCTCAGATACAACGTTCAGCATAGAAGTGACATTGAACTGTGTTCGGTACACGGCTGTTGTAAGTTCACTTCTATGCTGACCTTTGTATCTGAGCCGTTTGTCGAGAGGTCGGAGAATCCCTGTCCCATTTGATGCTGAACCTGAATGCTGGAATTTCCAATTGTAGTGTTCCTCACCTTGAATCACCTTGGTGAGGATACCATCCCCTGGAACCAGACCCCTAAAACTGAGAAAACCTGCCTGCCAATCTTTCACACCTAGAAAGTACACTGAAACAGCTCTTTTAGTATGGAGAGGGTTAGGCATGAGCGGAGAGCAAACAGACAACCCAGGTAGCATTGATGGGGGGGAGGAGATAGGGGATATACAAGTAGGCACCCTTCATATCCATAGAGGCCAAAAGGTCCCCTGGCTGAAGAAAAGCAATGATTTATCTGGCAGATTCCAAACAGGACTTTGAATCTGAAGGAACCTGCAGAGGATCTTCAGATCTAGAATGGGATGAATGTCTCTCTTTGCCTTGGAGACAATGAAAAGGATGAAAGAGAACCCATGAGGCCTCTTATTTTCTGAAACCGGGGCCTCCTACAAGAGGAGCTGCTGGAGGGTGGAGGCAAGTAACGGAACCCAATTTTGTAGCCCCTGGAAATATCATTCTGTGCCCCGACATGCATAATGTCCTGCTCCTAAATGGTCACATAGGCTGTCAAGTGCCCTCCCACTCCGACAAGTGGGGGTGCACCCCCTCATTGAGCAGAGTTTGCTCCTGGACCTGGCAGGCTTGGACATCCAGATCTTATGGCAAAAATGTGTGCCAGACTTGACTTCGACCCAGTGGCCTGCAAGAAATGAAATTCTTGTTTACTTTAGGAACCAAAGGTTTGCCTTCTTCATCTGGAGTCTACTCTCTCCCCATAACTTCCTTGATGTAAGGCAGGCTAAAGATGACACGATTCTCCTTCCTGCAACCATGCAGCTCTGTCCATTGAAGGGTATCCTCACCAGGTGTTTCTTGCAGGGAAGTTCCGCAGACCTACAATTGAACCAAAAGTTTCTTTGCATATGTACTGAGGAGGGTCATCCTGGATATCCAGTGGACAGCATCTGCTACATCATCCACACAAGAGCACATGGCTACCGGTAAGATCTCCAGCTCATGGGAGGATGGAGAGATCCATTAAAATGGACCCATGCCACAGCTAGTGGCTGACAGAAAAACATGGTCACCATGGCAGGTTGCATAGCAGAACTAGTCGAAGAAAACTATGCTTTGAAGAAGACTTCTAACCTCCCACCCAAAGGGTCCTTAAAAACAGGGAAATCCAGAACAAGAACCATTAAGGTCTTGTTAGGGCCACAGCAGGGATGGGCCATTTCTTTAGGAACTGCTCCTCAGTAGGGTATTGCTGAGAAAACTCTTGGGAGGGACAAAGTTTTTCTCAGGGTGTGAAAAGATCACCTAAAGGGGGACAGAGTAGGAGATGAGTATACAGGTTGGGGTAGTGAGTTCCATAGAGAAGCTGTAGAGAAGTCCTGGAGGCAAGGACATGAGAGGTGATGAGGGAGAGGGAGAGAAGAGGAATTAGGACCTTACATTTTATAACTGGCTGGACAGAAATACAAATCATCTGCTAGGTAAGACGGCTCGAACATTTGAATTATGTATTTAACCAATCGCTTAGAGTCCAGTTGATGACGCAGACCCAATGACCTGGCTGGAGTTTGCTCAGTGAGTGGTCCTGCCAACATCCTTCACATGAATAACAAAGGAGTTGGGCAACTGTTGGATGCACAGCAGCTGTATCCAATCAGGCACAGGCTCTGTCCGTGTATTCGGCAGCCGCTGTCATACTACAATAACCCAGCAGAGGGAATCGTCCATTGCTGCTGTATAGTGTAGACAGAGGAATTGGTTAGATTTCATTTTGGTTCAAAAAACTCTATCAGTGTATGGCCAGCTAAAATCTACGGATGGTCATATTCAAAGTGCTGAAACTCCAGAACATTCTTTGCCATGAATGACAGACAAGCAAAAGATCAACGTATCTAAATGGAAATACAGCAAAATATAAGGGACGAGCCAATGATCACGCTCCGTTACATCGAACATTAACTCAAAAGCAGCATTTCCTAGACAGTCTCTATAAATCCAGGACATTCCCTACCAACCCGGGGCATTCCCTACAACCTTCGAACATTCCCTACAACCCGGGGCATTCCCTACAACCTTCGAACATTCCCTACCAACCCGGGACATTCTCTACAACCTTCGAACATTCCCTACCAACCCGGGACATTCTCTACAACCTTCGAACATTCCCTACCAATCCAGGACATTCCCTACCAACCCGGGACATTCCCTACAACCTTCGAACATTCCCTACCAACCCGGGACATTCCCTACAACCTTCGAACATTCCCTACCAACCCGGGACATTCTCTACAACCTTCGAACATTCCCTACCAACCCGGGACATTCCCTACAACCTTCGAACATTCCCTACCAACCCGGGACATTCTCTACAACCTTCGAACATTCCCTACCAACCCGGGACATTCCCTACAACCTTCGAACATTCACTACCAACCCGGGACATTCCCTACCAACCCGAGACGTTCCCTACCAACCCGAGACGTTCCCTACCAACCCGGGACGTTCCCTACCAACCCGGGACATTCCCTACCAACCCGGGACATTCCCTACAACCTTCGAACATTCACTACCAACCCGGGACATTTCCTACCAACCTGAGACATTCCCTACAACCTTCGAACGTTCCCTACCAACCCGAGACGTTCCCTACCAACCCGAGACGTTCCCTACCAACCCGAGACGTTCCCTACCAACCCGAGACGTTCCCTACCAACCCGAGACGTTCCCTACCAACCCGGGACATTCCCTACAACCTTCGAACATTCACTACCAACCCGGGACGTTCCCTACCAACCCGGGACGTTCCCTACCAACCCGAGACGTTCCCTACCAACCCGAGACGTTCCCTACAACCTTCGAACATTCACTACCAACCCGAGACGTTCCCTACCAACCCGAGACGTTCCCTACCAACCCGAGACGTTCCCTACCAACCCGAGACGTTCCCTACCAACCCGAGACGTTCCCTACCAACCCGGGACATTCCCTACAACCTTCGAACATTCCCTACCAACCCGGGACATTCCCTGCAACCTTCGAACATTCACTACCAACCCGGGACGTTCCCTACCAACCCGAGACGTTCCCTACCAACCCGAGACGTTCCCTACCAACCCGAGACGTTCCCTACCAACCCGAGACGTTCCCTACCAACCCGGGACGTTCCCTACAACCTTCGAACATTCCCTACCAACCTGGGACATTCCCTATAACCTTTGAACATTCCCTACCAACCCGAGACGTTCCCTACCAACCCGAGACGTTCCCTACCAACCCGAGACGTTCCCTACCAACCCGAGACGTTCCCTACCAACCCGAGACGTTCCCTACCAACCCGAGACGTTCCCTACCAACCCGGGACATTCCCTACAACCTTCGAACATTCCCTACCAACCCGGGACATTCCCTACAACCTTCGAACATTCCCTACCAACCCGGGACATTCCCTATAACCTTCGAACATTCCCTACCAACCCGAGACATTCCCTACCAACCCGAGACATTCCCTACCAACCCGAGACATTCCCTACCAACCCGAGACATTCCCTACCAACCCGAGACATTCCCTACCAACCCGAGACATTCCCTACCAACCCGAGACATTCCCTACAACCTTCGAACATTCACTACCAACCCGGGACGTTCCCTACCAACCCGAGACGTTCCCTACCAACCCGAGACGTTCCCTACCAACCCGAGACGTTCCCTACCAACCCGAGACGTTCCCTACCAACCCGAGACGTTCCCTACCAACCCGAGACGTTCCCTACCAACCCGAGACGTTCCCTACCAACCCGAGACGTTCCCTACCAACCCGAGACGTTCCCTACCAACCCGGGACATTCCCTACCAACCCGGGACATTCCCTACAACCTTCGAACATTCACTACCAACCCGGGACATTTCCTACCAACCTGAGACATTCCCTACAACCTTCGAACGTTCCCTACCAACCCGAGACGTTCCCTACCAACCCGAGACGTTCCCTACCAACCCGAGACGTTCCCTACCAACCCGAGACGTTCCCTACCAACCCGAGACGTTCCCTACCAACCCGGGACATTCCCTACCAACCCGGGACATTCCCTACAACCTTCGAACATTCACTACCAACCCGGGACGTTCCCTACCAACCCGGGACGTTCCCTACCAACCCGAGACGTTCCCTACCAACCCGAGACGTTCCCTACAACCTTCGAACATTCACTACCAACCCGAGACGTTCCCTACCAACCCGAGACGTTCCCTACCAACCCGAGACGTTCCCTACCAACCCGAGACGTTCCCTACCAACCCGGGACATTCCCTACAACCTTCGAACATTCCCTACCAACCCGGGACATTCCCTGCAACCTTCGAACATTCACTACCAACCCGGGACGTTCCCTACCAACCCGAGACGTTCCCTACCAACCCGAGACGTTCCCTACCAACCCGAGACGTTCCCTACCAACCCGAGACGTTCCCTACCAACCCGAGACGTTCCCTACCAACCCGGGACGTTCCCTACAACCTTCGAACATTCCCTACCAACCTGGGACATTCCCTATAACCTTTGAACATTCCCTACCAACCCGAGACGTTCCCTACCAACCCGAGACGTTCCCTACCAACCCGAGACGTTCCCTACCAACCCGAGACGTTCCCTACCAACCCGAGACGTTCCCTACCAACCCGGGACATTCCCTACAACCTTCGAACATTCCCTACCAACCCGGGACATTCCCTACAACCTTCGAACATTCCCTACCAACCCGGGACATTCCCTATAACCTTCGAACATTCCCTACCAACCCGGGACATTCCCTACCAACCCGAGACATTCCCTACCAACCCGAGACATTCCCTACCAACCCGAGACATTCCCTACCAACCCGAGACATTCCCTACCAACCCGAGACATTCCCTACCAACCCGGGACATTCCCTACCAAACCGAGACATTCCCTACAACCTTCGAACATTCCCTACCAACCAGGAACATTCCCTTCCAACCCGGGACATTCCCTACCAACCCGGGGACATTCCCTACCAACCCGGGACATTCCCTACCAACCCGAGACATTCCCTACAAACCCGAGACATTCCCTACAAACTCGGGACATTCCCTACAAACCCGGGGACATTCCCTACCAACCCGGGACATTCCCTACAAACCCGAGACATTCCCTACAAACCCGGGACATTCCCTACAAACCCGGGACATTCCCTACAAACCCGGGGACATTCCCTACCAACCCGGGACATTCCCTACAAACCCGGGGACATTCCCTACCAACCCGGGGACATTCCCTACCAACCGGGGACATTCCCTACCAACCCGGGGACATTCCCTACCAACCCGAGACATTCCCTACAAACCCGAGACATTCCCTACAAACCCGAGACATTCCCTACAAACCCGGGGACATTCCCTACCAACCCGGGGACATTCCCTACCAACCAGGGACTTTCTCTACAAGCCTGGAAGATTCCCTGCAAGCCGGGACATTCCCTATAAGCCCGGGACATTCCCTATAAGCCCAGTACATTCCCTACCAACCCGGGGACATTCCCTACCAACCCGGGGACATTCCCTACCAACCAGGGACTTTCTCTACAAGCCTGGAAGATTCCCTGCAAGCCGGGACATTCCCTATAAGCCCAGTACATTCCCTACCAACCAGGGACTTTCTCTACAAGCCGGGAAGATTCCCTATAAGCCCGGGACATTCCCTATAAGCCCGGGACATTCCCTATAAGCCCGGGACATTCCCTATAAGCCCAGTACATTCCCTATAAGCCCAGTACATTCCCTATAAGCCCGGGACATTCCCTACAAATCCAAGTCATTCTATACAAGCCCGAGTCATTCCCTACAAACCTGAGTCACTCCCTACAAGCCCGGAACATTCCCTACAAACCCGGGATATTCCCTATAAAACCTGGGCCATTCCATATAAAGTGGGGACATTCCATTCAGCAGAACACTTGCAGCACTCATCCCCATGGCTGCTCTTTGAATACAAAGCTGCCGCACAATCATCCCCCCTCCCCCCATCTCTGCAGGAAGATGAGAGGTTTTCGGAGTCTGGAACAATGCCAGGGAGAGCTGAACTCACTTTATACCTTCAACAGAAACAGAATCACTTACTTTACCATCCTTGGATGTCCCGGCAACCTGGCCTGTTGCTATGGTAATTTTATCAGGATGGACCGCAAGGCTAAAAGAGAAAAGACAGAAGTTTTGCGCACTTCAGCGAAGCGATGAATAATTAAGACGCACTTCTAAGAGTCTGCAGATCACGCCGGATGAGTCAATGTCTGCCTAGCAGGGAGCACTTTCTTCTCAGCTCCATAGAGGAACATTTCCCACCATGGGAACATCACCTTGTCTAATACGGGGGATGGGGGAACAACAACTCCCAGCATGCACTGCCAGTTGTCATTGCTTTTTGTAATTCTTTTCTTTATTACATGCAGAACTAAAGGTTTTACTATTAGGAAGAAAACCAAAAATCAGGAAAACCTTGGTGCTCCCAGACCTACACCTTACAATATGTTCCCCGCCGCTGAGCCTCCCAACATGAGAATGAGGCCGATTCTTGAAGTATCAAATATTGCATATAAATCTCTGCTGCAGTCTGACAGCCCTGCGAATCAGCAGAGAACATGAGCTTTGCCCAGTGGAGGGTTCTGACTCCGGGGGGGGGTGTGTAGGACTGCAGCAGAGAGGTCACTGCTTACACAGAGCACAGTGGTCCGGCTATGCTGCATGGTGGTGGGCAGCCAAGTTTTACTATGGCTCTGATCTGCTGGAACGGTAAGACTCGCATTCTCTGCTCAGTTACTATTGGGCAATGGGGTTTTTGATGGTTTCATTGGGCCTTAGGGGGTTATACAATATTAAGGCCTCTCTGACAATGTTTTTACATTATATCTACCTGGTCTTCACATGTTCTGGCTTCTCATGAAACATTCTGGGTGCTCTCTGTGCTGTCCTTCATACAGAAATGGAATGATGTCAGTGCCTCTCTCTCCGTCATTGTACTGTGAGTGCAGACTGTCATGGAAACGTTCTCTCAGGGGGTGGGCCCATGACACCCTACATTCACAGGAAGTAGCTGGAATGACTTTGGGTGTCCCTCAACCACAAACAAACCAGAACTGGGCTATGAGCTGATGCTAAAGATATAAAATCTTTTCTGATTTCCTCGGCTCTTCCTGGTGTAAAATCCTCCATGATATAGAGCTCTGAAATTTACTTTTGGGACAGTCGCCGACTCACCACTTGACGTCATCGTTGTGTCCGGTGTAATGTCGTTGCAGCTGTTCTTCTACATTATACAACACAACAACGGAAGCTATAAAATAAACCGTTTCTCCGGTGGGTAAAAGGTACAAATTGGTGCGGCAGTCGCGTCCTCGATAGCCATAGCTGGAATACTGGTTAAGGAAGCACCATGTCTCACAGAACATTTTTTTAGGAATATCTAAGGCTGGGAAGGTGTCACCTGCAAGGCCGAGCTCGCCATACACAGGAACACTTGGCTAGGCTAAATGCGCCTGTTCATGTCAATGGAGAAAGGAGAAGAGGAGCAGCATGGTGGCACTGCTAAGACTACTCATCCTACAGAAGACCAGCATTTGCAGCATGGCAGGTGGGCACTGCCAAGACTACTCATCCTACAGAAGACCAGCATTTGCAGCATGGTGGGCAGGCACTGCTAAGACTACTCATCCTACAGAAGACCGGCATTTGCAGCATGGCAGGTGGGCACTGCCAAGACTACTCATCCTACAGAAGACCGGCATTTGCAGCACGGCAGGTGGGCACTGCCAAGACTACTCATCCTACAGAAGACCAGCATTTGGCGCATGGTGGGCAGGCACTGCTAAGACTACTCATCCTACAGAAGACCGGCATTTGCAGCATGGCAGGTGGGCACTGCCAAGACTACTCATCCTACAGAAGACCGGCATTTGCAGCACGGCAGGTGGGCACTGCCAAGACTACTCATCCTACAGAAGACCAGCATTTGGCGCATGGTGGGCAGGCACTGCTAAGACTACTCATCCTACAGAAGACCAGCATTTGCAGCACAGCAGGTGGGCACTGCCAAGACTACTCATCCTACAAAAGACCGGCATTTGCAGCACATCAGGTGGGCACTGCCAAGACTACTCATCCTACAGAAGACCAGCATTTGCAGCATGGCAGGTGGGCACTGCCAAGACTACTCATCCTACAGAAGACCGGCATTTGCAGCATGGCAGGTGGGCACTGCCAAGACTACTCATCCTACAGAAGACCAACATTTGCAGCACGGCAGGTGGGCACTGCCAAGACTACTCATCCTAAAGAAGACCAGCATTTGCAGCATGGCAGGTGGGCACTGCCAAGACTACACATCCTACAGAAGACCAGCATTTGCAGCATGGCAGGTGGGCACTGCCAAGACTACTCATTCTGCAGAAGACCAGCATTTGCAGCATGGCAGGTGGGCACTTGGCTAGGCTAAATGTGCCTGTTCATGTCAATGGAGAAAGGAGAAGAGGAGCAGCATGGTGGCACTGCCAAGACTACTCATCCTACAGAAGACCAGCATTTGGCGCATGGTGGGCAGGCACTGCTAAGACTACTCATCCTACAGAAGACCGGCATTTGCAGCATGGCAGGTGGGCACTGCTAAACTACTCATCCTACAGAAGACCAGCATTTGCAGCATGGTAAGTGGGCAGGCACTGCTAAGACTACTCATCCTACAGAAGACCAGCATTTGCAGCATGGTAAGTGGGCAGGCACTGCTAAGACTACTCATCCTACAGAAGACCAGCATTTGCAGCATGGTAAATGGGCAGGCACTGCCAAGACTACTCATCCTACAGAAGACCGGCATTTGCAGCATGGTAGGTGGGCACTGTCAAGACTACTCATCCTACAGAAGACCAGCATTTGCAGCACAGCAGGTGGGCACTGCCAGGTCTACTCACCCTACAGAAGACCAGCATTTGCAGCATGTCACACGGGAACTGTCAAGACTACTCATCCTACAGAAGACCAGCATTTGCAGCATGTCAGGCAGGCGCTGTCAAGACTACTCATCCTAGAGAAGACCAGAATTTGGAGCATGGCAGGTGGGTACGGCCAAGACTACTCATCCTACAGAAGACTGGCATTTGCAGCAGTTTACAAAGCCTATCTCACTTATTTCTGCCCCAGACAGTGGCTGGCCAGCTGGTTAGGATGGTTTTATGGGACTCCAGTATCAAGATCTTCCTGAGCTTCATTCCTATGAAAAGTAGAAACTAGAAAATGCTGCCAGTGGAAATGTTGTATAAGTCAACTTCTTGTGGAATGGGTAAAGGAATATACGGAGAACCAGGAGCTCAGCTGAAAAGACAAGTCACATTTGTCACAGAATAAAAGAAGACCCTGAAGCAAAATAAAAAAAAGCTCATTTTCATCAAAGATTTAATCATTGTTCTGATTCTGAGTGCAAAAAACAAACTGTCAAACTAAAGGAGGATCAAAAGACCCTTCTATAACGTCCATCAGTTCTGAGCGCCCCCCAAAACCTGGTCTTCATAAATCAATAATAATGCAACCCAAAAATCAGTTTTTCACATCTGACCTAAGACCTCATGTACACTTGCAGTTGGGTGTGGGGGGAGGGGGGTAATATGTGGCTGAGTCACATCTTTAGCATCCCAATCGGCACTCCATAAAGCTGGCCCTGTTATGTGTGTGTATGAATGGGAGATAGGGACCTTAGATTGTAAGCTCCTTGAACGCAGCAACTAATGTAAATGTTCCGTATGAAGTGCTGTGTATATTGTCTGTGCTACATAAATAGTGTTTTTTCCACATTTCGATGAAGCGCAGTCTATCTTTTTGTCTTCTGCGGAGCTTCATCGACACTCTGACAATAAAATCACTGCTGTTTTTGGTCTTCCTTTGCAAGACTCGTAAGAGTCTCTAACCCAGTTTTGGATTTATGTGGATTTCTTGGGTGAGCACCTGGACATTTACCTCGTGGCTGCCTGTGGAACTGTTCAATAATAGGATGAAGCCATGGGACTAGTGGTTAGGTGGGCATCCGCGCAGTTTGGTTACCTTCTCTGTGGTAGCCAGGTCATAGGAGGAAAGCATGGAGTGTGGTGGAAGACTGGGTATGATAGGTGAGGAAGAGATCTGTAAAATGGAGATGTCTCCATGATCTGCATCAGTCTCCTGGGTGTTCATGGGGGAACCGTACAAATTTCTTTCTTGCAACCCCTGGTTACAGGAAAGAGATCCACACAATCTATGGCCTGCCTTAAGGAGAAGAACAAAATAGGTTTTCTTGGCAGCATGGAGGTGGGAATTGTGTTTCAGGAGGCAGATTTGTAGTCTTGCCAGGATATAGTCACTCAAGAGTGCAGCTACAGTGGATATAAAAAGTCTACACACCCATTAAAGCGTGACCTGACCTGGCCACTACTGCGTACAACGACTCACTCTCAGCTGCCCTAGACTCCCTGGCACCCCTAACCACGCGTAACATCAGACCCCGACCGCTTCAACCCTGGCAGAACGACCACACAAAATGTCTCAAACGACGCAGTCACGCGCTGGAGCGATTATGGCGCAAAACCAGATCCCCTCGAGCGTTCTCCCTCTACAAATCCAACTACACCACCTTCCTCCACGCCGCCAAGCAAACATATTTCGTAACCCTCATCAACACCCTCTCCACCTGTCCTCGCCGGCTCTTCTCCACTTTCAAATCCCTGCTCTCCCCACCCCCACCCAGTACCTCACTCACCGCCGACGAGATTGCCAATCATTTCCAAAACAAGATTGACGCAATCCGTAAGGACATTGTCAATTCGCAATCTACCTCCCCACCTGGCCTCCATCACCCTCTCAACTCTCCTTCTCTGACCTCGCAACCGCACTGCCCCCCACCATACCTAACACCCCGCACACTATCACCTCCCCAACACTCCGCTTCTTCAGCCCTGCTACCACTGAGGTCTCTAAGGTCTTCACTGAAGCCCACCTCACCACTTGCCCCCCTGACCCTGTCCCCTCACATCTCCTCCAGTCACCTCCCTCCTCCATCATTCCCTCCCTCACCCACATCTTCAATCTCTCCCTCTCTCCTGGCGCATTCCCCTCCGCCCTAAAGTACACACACATCACCCCCATACTCAAAAAACCCCCCCTTGACCCCACTGACCTAAACAACCTCAGACCCATCTCCCTGCTGCCTTTCACTTCCAAGCTCCTTGAGCGCTTAGCCTACAATCACCTGAGCTCCCACCTCACTGATAACAACCTCCTTGATCCACTACTGGCTGGCTTCTGTCCCCTACACTCCACTGAAACCGCCCTACACTCCACCGAAACCGCCCTACACTCCACCGAAACCGCCCTACACTCCACCGAAACCGCCCTACACTCCACCGAAACTGCCCTACACTCCACCGAAACTGCCCTACACTCCACCGAAACCGCCCTACTTAAAATCACCAACGACCTGCTAACCGCCAAAGCCAATGGACACTACTCAATCCTCCTGCTCCTCGACCTCTCCGCGGCCTTCGACACCGTCGACCACCCCCTCCTTCTTACTAAACTGCACTCCTTTGGCATCAGAGACTCCGCTCTCTCTTGGTTCTCCTCCTACCTTTCCCAACGCTCCTTCAGCGTTACCTATAACGCCACCACCTCCCTCTCCCTCCCCCTCTCTGTTGGAGTCCCCAAGGCTCTGTCCTCAGACTCCTCCTCTTCTCCATCTACACCTCCTCCCTTGGCAAACTGATATACTCCCACGGCTTCAACTATCACCTCTATGCCAACGACACGTAAATTTACCTCTCCACCCCTCACCTCACCCCTCACTCTCCGCCCGAATCACACACCTACTGAACGACATATCAGACTGGATGTCGCTCCACTTCCTCAAGTTAAACCTGTCCAAAACCGAGCTCCTAGTTTCCACCCCACCCCGCGCCCCGCCCCCCATCCTCTCCATCAGGACTAGCAACGCCACCATCAATCCCACCCCACACGCCAAAGTCCTGGGTGTCACCCTGGACTCAAACCTTTCCTTCCAACCTCATGTCCAATCACTATCAAAGTCATACAGGCTCCACCTCCGCAACATCTCCAAGATATGTACATTCCTCACCCCAGACACTACTAAACAACTCGTACACTCCCTCATCATCTCACGCCTGGACTACTGCAACTCCCTCCTCACTGGCCTCCCTCATCATCTCACGCCTGGACTACTGCAACTCCCTCCTCACTGGCCTCCCTCATCATCTCACGCCTGGACTACTGCAACTCCCTCCTCACTGGCCTCCCTCATCATCTCACGCCTGGACTACTGCAACTCCCTCCTCACTGGCCTCCCTCATCATCTCACGCCTGGACTACTGCAACTCCCTCCTCACTGGCCTCCCTCATCATCTCACGCCTGGACTACTGCAACTCCCTCCTCACTGGCCTCCCTCATCATCTCACGCCTGGACTACTGCAACTCCCTCCTCACTGGCCTCCCTCATCATCTCACCCCTGGACTACTGCAACTCCCTTCTCACTGGCCTCCCTCATCATCTCACGCCTGGACTACTGCAACTCCCTCCTCACTGGCCTACCCAAACAAATGCTATCCCCACTCCAGTCTATCCTGAACTCAGCGGCTAGACTCATCCACCTCACCAACCGCTCCACATCTGCCTCCCCCCTCTGCCAATCCCTTCACTGGCTCCCGATTGCCCAACGCATTAAATTAAAAATTACTAACTCTGACATACAAAGCCATTCACAACGCTGCCCCAAACTACCTCACCGACCTGATACCCAAATACTACCCTACCCGTGCCCTTCGCTCCTCACAGGACCTCCTACTCTCCAGCTCCCTGGTCTCCTCCTCCCACGCCCGACTGCAGGACTTCTCCAGGACTTCTCCCATCCTCTGGAACTCCCTACCCCAATCCATCAGACTGTCACCTTCCCTCCTCACCTTCAGGCGCTCCCAGAAAACCCATCTCTTCAGGGAAGCCTACCCCACCCTCACCTAACAGCCGATCTCCTCCACTCCTCCTGCCACTCCATCCCCCACAGCCACTTCCTCCTGTACCTCTACCCCTCCCTCCTAGATTGTAAGCTCCCAGGATCAGGGCCCTCCCCCCCCTCGTGTATTGTATTGTACTGTATTGTCTCATGTTCTGTCCCCCTATAATGTACAGCACTGAGCACACCCTTCGGCGCTATATAAATCCTGTATAATAATAATAATAAGTCAGTTTTCTGTAATGTAAAAAAATGAGACAAAGATAAATCATTTCAGAACTTTTTCCACCTTTACATCACAGAAACCTGACATTTTAATGGGTGTGAAGACTTTTTATATCCACTGTAGCTGCGCTCTTGTCGTCAGTTTGCCAAGGTTGTAATGGTCGGGGCTGATTCTGGGTGTAGTGAGGAGAGCGTGTGTCCAGTGGGGATGAGAGGGAACTGTTGTAGATAGAAGAGACCAGGGCAGGACAGGGGTGAGGATCACACAACACAGCCCTGTCGGGGAGCAGACCTGATTTTTCCCTGCTACAGTTCAGTAACTCTTCCAGGTCTTGTCCCTCTTCCAGCCTGCGGCTGACCAGCAAAAGGAGAAGTTGCAGGCTAATAAGGTCATCTCTCTATCGCTCTGCTCTCTCCTCCTAAAAGCCGGTTCCTTGTTAGCGCCGCAGCATATCTAAATGGCTCCTTGTGCTACTTCTCCCTCTCCCAGTCTGAGCTCTGCTGTAGAGGAGACTGCAAGTGGTCAAACTCAGGTAGTTACAGTAAGTGAACTAAATACATTCATATACTGTAAGTATTCAAATAAAACTTCACTTTTTTAATTCCCTGCCCCCTTGTAATAATTCCCTGTCCCCCCATATTAAATAAAACAGCGAGTCTACGCGGTCCTAGCCCTTTCCACAATCCAGCGATGGCCTCAGCTCAGATGGTCCTCTTTGAGCAGAACACAACTCACACCATTCTATCCATTTCCTATGAGAGGAGCTTGGTTACACATCGTATGTGGGTGCGTCATCACGCTGACTGGGCTCACAGGACTGCGTGGCGCTTACACATCATTACATGAGCACCACTCTGTCCAGAAAGAAAGCCCACACCCCACTGCTGCCGAGGAGGAGGGTGTTCCTTTGATGTGAATGGGCTGTAGGAGAGGCAGCCGGAGACACCATCATAGCGATAGGATCTATGTGTCCTGCAGTGCTGACACCCATAGTAGTGAGGAAGTATGGTGGTAGCTATACTAATCCCCAAAGGTGAACTAGCAGATCTGTCAGTTATAGAAGGTGACATTCATCTGATTTTGTGATGCAGTTCCGTTGACCTGTTTTAATTGAGGTCAGAATATTGAGCCGGAGTTAGTCTTTAAGACTGCCTTGAAGTTTCAACAAGCAGAGACGCCATCAGTAAAGGATACACCCATTCCAGTTTAAGTCGCTTTGTTGGAAGCTCGACCTTGGCCTCCAGATTATAGGACTCCACTTGGTCTTTGGGCATGTACATGGTGACTGGACGTCCCCTCAGAAACATCTTCACATAACCTTCCTCTAGAAAACAAGAGAAAAAAAAAAGCTAAGAGTTTTCTTCTGGAATGAAGTAATGGTGACAATCGCCAACTTGTGAGATGACTTGTTAGAGGAAGAAGCGTGAAAAGGGAAAAAAAAGAAAACACGAGACCAGGTCAGTCAGTTTAGTAATTTATTAATGAGTGACAACATGCAAAGTCATTGATCACAATGATCACCTACAGATAAAGCGTGATAGAAAAGAAAAAACATATGAGAAGATTGGGAACATACAATCTCTGTCATCAATGACATGTTGGTGGAGCTCTGGACCCCACGGTAGGCCAAATCAGTGGCTGGGCTACAACTTATACAGGTATCACCGGGGTGTCCCATGGGGTCCCTAAAGTATTAGAAGGGTGAGAGCAGAACAGATCTGGAATAAGTCCGAGGTCAAGAATCCAACAAGTTTCAGGAGCTCAGAACTGCCCTTCATCAGGGCTAAGAAGCAAGATACCATAAATGACCAAGCTGAGGATCTTACCAGACTATCATCCTTCTACGTGTCTCCATAGAAGTGCTCCATGGCCTCCCAGCAATAAGGGGAACTGGTTCCCACTGGAAATACAAGCATGATACCAGAAATGACCGAGCTGAGGATCTTAATAGACTCTCATCCTTCTACGTGTCTCCATAGAAGTGCTCCATGGCCTCCCAGCAATAAGGGGAACTGGTTCCCACTGGAAATACAAGCATGATACCAGAAATGACCGAGCTGAGGATCTTAATAGACTCTCATCCTTCTACGTGTCTCCATAGAAGTGCTCCATGGCCTCCCAGCAATAAGGGGAACTGGTTCCCACTGGAAATACAAGCATGATACCAGAAATGACCGAGCTGAGGATCTTACTAGACTCCCATCCTTCTACGTGTCTCCATAGAAGTGCTCCATGGCCTCCCAGCAATAAGGGGAACTGGTTCCCACTGGAAATACAAGCATGATACCTGAAATGACCAAGCTGAGGATCTTAATAGACTCTCATCCTTCTACGTGTCTCCATAGAAGTGCTCCATGGCCTCCCAGCAATAAGGGGAAGTGTTACAGCTGTTCACAGCACATGGAGGCTCATAGGAGGTGCTGCTACCTGGGTGGAGTCAGTACCTGGGAACTACGGGACTCAATACTATGTATTTTATACAATAGGGGCAAAACTGTAGAATATACAATAGATCTTCTAAGTAGAAAACCATCTGCACTTTCAGCTTTCTCCCCTGCAAAGTCTCCAACTAGTACCTGTTGATCCTGCCAGTGAAGTCCACCTAATGCAGATTTCTGTATTAAGAATAATATTGTCATCCACGTCTTCTATGAGTTCTTGAGCTACAGTGGGAGGGGAAGATGTTACAGGGGGCGTGGCTATCAGCATTTTCATAGCTGCTTCACAAGCCCATAGCTGGTCAATTAGTACCTGCTCACACCTAGTCCCGCCCATTGTTTTCTGGATTGGTAGGACTGCCTCTGAATCCCTCCCACTGTGAGCTGCAGTGCCTGGGAGAGAGCGTGTGAGACACAAAGGAAGGAGGATCTGGATCAGGTGGGGGTAGGGGGTACAGGAAGATTTGTATCTATTTTATGAGGTTTGTACATCACAAAGGGACTGGATTTGGGATTGAGATGGTTGCTCTGGAGCCTTAGATGTACTGTAATGAAATCTGCAGACTCTAAATCATAAAAAGCATCAGAAATGACATTACAATGTTACAGAGAAGATTGTAGTGATTGGGTGACACCAGCCTAGATAAGGTGACCGGCTATCTGCGTATTTCTGCTGCATGACAGAGATTGTACAAACCGCTAAAGGAAGAAAGAGCCAATACAGACAAAACAGGTCCAAATACATCAAAAATCAGGAAGAGGAGCAAACAGATCAGTTACCATGCAGAAAAAGAAAACAATTAATAGCAAAGCTGGAAGTAGCTGCTGGGGGACTTGGGGCTTTTGAAGCTGGGCGATCGGGGGAAGGGCACAACGCTTGGACTGTTAGTCAGCGGCAGTGACATGTTCTTGTCCAATGAGAACTGCCCGCTCTCGGGACTGGGCAGTTCCTGTGTCAGCTGGTCAATGGATTCGGCCTTGCTCTTACAGGCGTCAAGCAGTTGCGAAGCCATCAACACCTGAACGGTTACTACAGAACACGGCACATACCACAAAAGAAGAAAAAAACACAAGAAAAGGAGGGGGAGGCATGAGGTCCATGTTATTGGAAGAAACAAAATCTAAATAAGTAAATAAAGGGGTACTATATGCATTGTGTAGGGGATGGTCACTACATGAACCTTCACCCGATGCCTAATGGTCAGTCCACCCAAAATTGATATTCAGTTTTTGGTTCATGACGAGGAAGTAATAGAACTAATATTTCTTGGGGACGCTATTGGTGAAATCTCTGTGCTCCAGAGTTCTGGGGTCTATACACCTGCTGTGCCCATTATGAGGGGTTCCCACCATCCCTGTGCCCAGTTCCTTTGTCTGTAAACCTGCTGTTAAGGTATCCAAAAATATAGGAAGCCAAGGGATGACTCCACCCACCAGGCTCCACCTACATACTAAAATACCACTTTTGGATGGATCGACCCATTAAAGGACAACTCCTCAAGGCTGTACCAGTGGAATGTTGTGATGAATAAAGTGTGCAGTCACTTTCCTACATTAAAATCCAACAAGTCTGGAGACTCATCAGTCTGGATCTCCAAAAGAAATCTGCAGGGAAATCAGACATCCCAAAACCTGAAAAACCGAGCCACGTCATTGGACGGCTGAGTGGCAGAACGGGGATGAGTCTAATGCTACGTTTGTCTTCTCTGAGGAGTTCTCCTTTAAATGCTAGAATGCTGCCCCAAAACAATTTACCTTAAAACTCCCCTAAAGAGACGTGCAGACAGAAGTAACCAAATGTAGATGCACGTCGCACGCAAATCGCCATGGCTTCATCGGTTATAGGCGTTTATGGCAACACGTAGGGTAAGCACTTGTAATGACAGTACTGACAATTCCAATGTTGCCGATAGCAACCCCAATCCAGCTCTCCATTCTTTGATGATTTATATACCATCAATGTAACGTAGCACAGAGGAGACTGAACCATTCCCATCAGAAGGATCTGGGCTTCAATGTCATAATCATGGTCACACGCTGATGGTGGCCCCCCAAGTTCCAAGCTGATCCCCAATAACCCAATCCTTTTTGTATTGAGAATAGATTTATGAGGAACAAGTCAGAGGCAGAGGAAGCAACAACACACAATCCATCTCAATGGTGTTCTAGTATTGCTTCTGCTACAATAAAGGATTTTTTTAATCTTTTAGAAAATGAAAAATATATTTTTAAGGGGAAATAAATGCAATTCCATAGAAAGTTGAATCAAATATATTGTGAGGGTACCCATAGGACCCCAGATGTTGCTCAACCTGTCTGTGAACAGAGAGCATTGAAGGCAAATGGAGCGGTTGGTACGCTTGCGGGTTAATGCGATTACCTAATCCATTTTATATACTTTGAAAAGACATATTAAACTTTGAATTTAATATTATAGTCTAACTTATGTACTTAAAAAGTTTCATACTGTAATTGTATAAGACATTACAGTATTAAACAGAAGAAAACTGCCATCTTCAGGCTAACCTTATATCATAGATGGCAGTGATCACATGATCAGGAACTACTCTCATTGGTCCCCGATTGTTAGAAGTAAAAAACATATTAGACTGTGTGCTACTGCAACAAAACGTCATCTTTTTCCTACTAAGTTTTATACAAGAGGCCCACGGTCCAGTGTAGCATACATTACAATCAGTGGGTTTTATTGATCTGGAACATGGTGTACCTCTACCAAAGACTGTGTGAGGTTCAATGGAAAGCCATCTCATCATACAGCTCTGAAGAAGAGGTTTCCACCGGAGTCCTCAGACTACGGAAATGTACAACATTGGAATCCATTACATTACAGCTTGTAGACTCTCCTTATGTTGGCATAGGCTTCCTCCCACATTCCAGGAGGATACTAGCGGAGAAAAGGACTTTACCCAAATTCTGGCCTACTGTGTGTTGACTGTGCTAGAAACATTAGAATGTAAGCTCCTTTGGCCACAAGGGCGGATGTGACTGGTTCAGTCTCTGCTGTGAAGTCCCATAGAAATGAATGAGTGACCGCAGATGATCGTCTATACACACGTAAACGTCTTTCTTCATACAGAGGGGAGTTTTAAAATAATTGTTTTAGATTTTAGCAGAGCCTTCGGGCGTAACCATTAAAATCATTTGAATGTAAAATCATTCTTTATTACAAATCTAAGGAAGATGACCAATTGGTGTAAAATCAATCTGAATATAACATCCTACTATCAGAAATCTACCAACCCTACCAGCCAACATACAGCATTTCATCTTGGTGGGGGTTGGGTTGACTTACAGACTTCTCCCAGAGCAAGACGCAATGAGACAATCAGAAATACAACTGACCACTCCTAGAGAGAGGTCAATGGAAGAAAACTTGTCACCTATGTACTAAGAAAGAAATTCTACATTCTGGAACTGGAGAGCGGCCAATTCATGTTCAGCAATGAGCTGGATGAGCAGCCAGTAACAGGGACTGGTGGGCCGACCCATTGCCAAATTCTGCAACTCATATACATCTGGATAAAGCCTTGTTCAAGGTTGGTTTTTTTTCTACCAAACTTGAACTTTCACTCAAATGTAGTGAAACCTTCAGGTTCTCTGACCCATCTATGTCAGGATTTTTCCTCTGCTAACCATTACTCAGACCCGGCTGGAGGTGGAAAGCTTCCTCGCCACTACCATGTCCAAAGGCGTATCTGCCAAATGAGAGGTCAAAACCTTTCCAACATGGAGCCAACTGCATGCCCATAAGGTGCCATCAGATCCATTAAAAGATTTATTGTAAAGGGCAGAGAATTTTCCTCCATTAGAAGCAATTGAGTACTGTCCGTGATACTTTTTTTATTTGCACTAACATACAATTTTGAGGACAAGCTTTCGGGGTATGTCCCCTTCTTCAAGGTCTGAGCAGTACTATTAAAAATTGTTGAAATACTGATGACAGCCATGACATTCGTTCCATCAAGGAGAGATAGAGACACATGAACAGTCGGGAACCACAAACCTTTCCTACTGAGAACACTTGGCTGTAATATGACTTTTGCCATCTTAGTTTGATTTTAGCTGAACATTCTATTTCAGTTTTTATCAATCTTATCACTTAAACGTTTATGTGTCCCTGTACCAAATCCACCCAATAGAAAGATCTTCAGATCTTCCACCATCCTATAGGGACCCCCCACTTTGCTTGGGAGCAGCCTTACTGCAATTTCAGTGATCTAGTGAACCTGAATCCAGCTCCTCATTCTACTTGAGCCAAGTTTCCATTGCTGTCTGTGCCCCTGGAGGGGAGGATTCATTTCCCTTCCTTGGAGATGGTGGTCAGAGAGGCAGAAAGCGAGGGGTGCTCCCTACACCTGGGACATGGCACTAAAACACATGATTTAGTAGAGGAAGATTAGAACCTGTTAGGTGTTACTGTTCCATCCCCAGTGATGGTTTGTCACTGAAAGTAAAATCTTCCCAAGCTGGAAACAGTAAAAACTGTTGAGGCTCAAACCCCGCCCCACATTATACGAAACACTGTGACACGGACAGCGGAGAGACACTAACTTTGTACTTGTATTGTGTCAGTACTAAAGCCAGAGGCAGCCAGAAAACGAGCAGATTCTGGCGGACAGCAATGGCAGCTTCCCATTGGTCTCCAGGCAGGTTTCCTGCATCCTGGGGGCAGCCATATTGGAGCTTCACAGACAGGTGACAATGAGAAGATCGGACGGTGAAATGCTGTATGTTGCCGAGACGTTGGTGAGAATCAAGCCTTGTGGATTGCAGCGTGTATTAAATATTGGAATAAAGCCATTTACTGAGCAAAATCGAAGCAGCGGATGCTAGTCTAGCTACCGTCTACAAGCGCTAAGCCACTGCTCTACACACCAGACATCACACACACATGGCTGCACAAGCAACATCTCTCCAGTGCCAAGATTTTCTAGATTGTTGATGGATTTGGTTTCTCAGTGGCAGGCTTTATTCACATACAGGGAATACCGTACATGAAGAAACTCGCCATATTCCCTCTTTTCTTCAAAAACAAGGACAGGTCACCATTCTGTCACTGATAACCCCGCCGCAGGGTTATGGTCATCAACTGTCCAATGTTTCATTTTGGGGCTGCGTGACAGTAATGGCGCTAAACAACAGCTCCTGATCACCTTGGCAACAGTGCGGTTTAGAGCGTGCACCAAACCTAACATGGCAGTCCTACCTTTGCAGTGTGTCACTCTCCGCTTCCCTTGTGATTACAGAGACAGAAAGAGAATTCTGGGTAAAGATGTGTTCACAGCACCGTGGCCACATACTGACTGCCCCGCCCCCCAAAAGGTCACATACTGATTGCCCCACCCCCAAAGACCTCACATACTGACTGCCCCAACCCCAAAAAAAGGTTGCATACTAACTGCCTCATCGCTCAAGAGATCACATACTGACTGCCCTTCACCAAAGAAGTACCAAAATTACTGCCATATCCCCAAGGAGGTCACATACTGACTGCTTCACCACCAAAGTGGTCACAAACTTACTGCCCTGCCCCCAAGGAGGTCACATACTGACTGCTTCACCACCAAAGTGGTCACAAACTTACTGCCCTGCCCCCAAGGAGGTCACATACTGACTGCTTCACCACCAAAGTGGTCACAAACTTACTGCCCTGCCCCCAAGGAGGTCACATACTGACTGCTTCACCACCAAAGTGGTCACAAACTTACTGCCCCCCCCCCAAGGAGGTCACATACTGACTGCTTCACCACCAAAGTGGTCACAAACTTACTGCCCCGCCCCCAAGGAGGTCACATACTGACTGCTTCACCACCAAAGTGGTCACAAACTTACTGCCCCGCCCCCAAGGTCACATACTGACTGCTTCACCACCAAAGTGGTCACAAACTTACTGCCCCGCCCCCAAGGAGGTCACATACTGACTGCTTCACCACCAAAGTGGTCACAAACTTACTGCCCCCCCCCAAGGAGGTCACATACTGACTGCTTCACCACCAAAGTGGTCACAAACTTACTGCCCCGCCCCCAAGGTCACATACTGACTGCTTCACCACCAAAGTGGTCACAAACTTACTGCCCCGCCCCCAAGGAGGTCACATACTGACAGCCCCACCCCCACAGCAGTCACATACTGACTGCCCCACCACTAAAGAGCTCACATACTGACAGCCCCATCCACAAGGAGGCCACATACTGATAGCCTCACTCCCCAAGGAGGCCACATACTGACATCCCCTGGCCCCAAAGAGCTCATATACTGACAGCCCCACCTCCACAGACGTCACATACTGACTGCCCCACACCCAATGAGGTCACAAACTGGTTGCCCCATGCCCAAGGTCACAAACTGACTGCCCCACACCCAAGGTCACAAACTGGCTGCCCCATGTCAAAGGAGGTCACATACTGACTGCCCTGCCCCCAAAGAGCGCACATACTGACTGCCCCACCCCCAAAGAGCTCACATATTGACTGCCCCACCCCCAAGGAGGCCACATACTGACTGAATCACCCCCAAAAAGCCTGTGATACAAATCTATGGAACAGAGATCAGGAGCTTGTTGATGAAGTCAGAGGCCAGCAGACATTATAAATGATTAGTGCACCTTATGGCAGGTAAAATGTTTCATATCCTGTAATTCGAATCCATCCATCCCGGGGACCAGCAGTCAATACAACACAAACCTTCAGAATGGGATCAGAGAGCATGTACAGGGAAAGATGTGTAGAAACAAGGTGCTTTGAGGTGTGAGAACGAGAGGTGACACCAGGGCCGACCTGACACAAAGGACTGATCTCCAGTCTGGTCATATTGTAAAGTGTTGCCCAGCTTCAGAGAGCTGACTTGTTATCAGGTATTCTGGTACTTTCTGGGATCATTGAGTTCTAGGGGCCCCTGTGGCCCCGCAGGTTGCCTCTTGTCAATGGAAGGACTGGCTCCCAGGCTCTTTAAAAGGATCAGAGCAAGGTTAGAAGTCATGAATGTCTGAGAGAACAATCGCATCACGCCGGTTTTCATCTCACCTTCATCCGAGGGCCCGAGCTCCGAGCTCTGTCTGTGAATGTGACTTCTCAGGATGATGGGATTGTGTGTGAGTGGTGGGGGGGCTACACTGTTAGGACTGAGCGGGGAGGTTACAGCATTAGGACTGGGGGGGGGGGCAGTTACAGCGTTAGGACTGAGGGGGGTTACAGAATTGGGACCGCAAATTCCCTGTGGTTCCCGCACCTGCAAATAAACTGCGGGCTGAGATGTGTGGGGGTGCCATAAAGAATGCATGGCTGCCTTGTGCATCTCTATAGAGCAGCGGGATTTGGCTGCGGGTGGTTGTGTGTGCGAGAACAGCTGAGATTCTATATAAATGGTCTCGGAGGAAGGGGGCTACTCCATATTAATATCCATGAATAATGGCCATTGGTGGAAGGGTGGTTTTGGCGGCTGCACAATAATGGCCATGGGGGGGGGGGGGGGGGCGGCTCCACAATAATAGCCATGGGGGAGAGGGTGGTTGGGGCGGCTCCATAATAATGGCCATTGGGGGGGAAGGGTGGTTTGGGCGGCTCCACAATAATAGCCATGGGGGGGGGGGGGGGAGGGTGGTTGGGGCGGCTCCACAATAATGGCCATTTGAGGGGGGGAGGGTGGTTGGGGCGGCTCCACAATAATGGCCATTTGGGGGAGGGAGGGTGGTCCGGGCGGCTCCACAATAATGCCCATTGGGGGGGGGGGGGTTGGGGCGGCTCCACAATAATGGCCATGGATTTGGAAAGGAACGTCCAGCAAGCCACATCGGGGTAATTGTCATGTGACCACATCATGTATATGAAACGTAGAAGATTTCTGCACATATGGAACACAAACGAAGGGAAGTTCTGGACTCACCAGCACTGAAGACGGGCTCTTTGGGTTTGCTAAAAAACAGTTGAAGAGGAAACAGTTAAAGTTAAGAATGAAATGTGTATTTTCTTTTTATGCAGAATGTATCTAATATGGAATAGAATCTCTTCAAACGTTCCCCAGAGGAGCCGTACATCTATTCCCTTCTTCTCTCAACCCCAGCAGAGCCTACAGACTACTCCCTCCCACCTGACAGGGACCGGCCAGCAGCAACCTATCACCAGGACCAAGCACTATTACAAGTAGGGGGCGTGTCTTACCCTATGTAAATATAGACTTTGTAAAAGTCAGTATCTGCACAATCACTTCTATGGGATCCAGGAACTTGTGGTAGAAGGTATAAACGGTCATCTTATGGTGCCAACTATCTGACTGAGACGCTGGAGGTCACAAATATATCGATTACAGGGTCAGTGTAAAGCCAACCGGTCATGAAGATATAACCAAGGGCCATCACTGACCACCTTCTTAAAATGCCAGTTGACTGGCCGTTATACAGAACCTCTGGTTTCAATATTTCAGAGTGACCCCATGTGCACGGCCTTTGTACGTGGTGGGCTGAGATGTGACTACCTACCACCCCCAGAAACACCAATCAACCTCAGAGCACTTAAAGAGCTCCCCCAGCCCCCACTGCTAATTGCTGACTTTATCTGGGGGGGGCACAATATACTTAGACTTCTGGAGGCAGATCATTTGGACTGTGTGACACAGATCCCAGTCCCGATGTTTTGTAGCATCTTTGAAGAGCTTGTGAATTCCATTTACTGCCAGCTAAAGTAAAATGCTTACCATAAGTCCTCACTCACCCATGCAGACGAGGCTTCCTTTAAATGTGGGGCCCCTCAGGATCCTCATGTACAATGGATGGAGTGGTGAGAGGTTAGAAGCTCCCTGTATGTGGGGCCCCTCGAGGTCCTCATGTACAATGGATAGAGTGGTGAGAGGTTAGACGCTCCCTGTATGTGGGGCCCCTCAGGATCCTCATGTACATTGGATGGAGTGTTCAGAGGTTAGACGCTCCCTGTATGTGGGGCCCCTCGAGGTCCTCATGTACAATGGATAGAGTGGTGAGAGGTTAGACGCTCCCTGTATGTGGGGCCCCTCAGGATCCTCATGTACAATGGATAGAGTGGTGAGAGGTTAGACGCTCCCTGTATGTGGGGCCCCTCGAGGTCCTCATGTACAATGGATAGAGTGGTGAGAGGTTAGACACTCCCTGTATGTGGGGCCCCTCAGGATCCTCATGTACATTGGATGGAGTGTTCAGAGGTTAGATACTCCCTGTATGTGGGGCCCCTCAGGATCCTCATGTACAATGGATAGAGTGGTGAGAGGTTAGACGCTCCCTGTATGTGGGGCCCCTCAGGATCCTCATGTACATTGGATGGAGTGTTCAGAGGTTAGATACTCCCTGTATGTGGGGCCCCTCAGGATCCTCATGTACAATGGATAGAGTGGTGAGAGGTTAGACGCTCCCTGTATGTGGGGCCCCTCAGGATCCTCATGTACAATGGATAGAGTGGTGAGAGGTTAGACACTCCCTGTATGTGGGGCCCCTCAGGATCCTCATGTACAATGGATAGAGCGGTGAGAGGTTTTTTATTTTTATTTATTTATTTCAGGTACTTATATAGCGCCATCAATGTACTCTGCGCTTTACATATACATTCCCATCAGGCCCCACCCCTGAGGAGCGAACAAACTAAGGTCCCTAACTCACATTCATACATACACATACTGGGGACAATTTAGACAGGATCCAATTTACCTACCAGCATGTCTTTGGAGTGTGGGAGGAAACTGGAGTACCCGGAGGAAACCCACGCAGTCACAGGGAGAACATGCAAACTCCAGGCAGGAGGTGCCGTGGCTGGTATTCGAACCAACGACCCAGGCGGAAGTGCTAACCATTGAGCCACTGTGCTGCTCCCTGTTAGAGGCTCCCTGTATGTGGGGACCCTCGAGTCCTCACGTACAATGGATAGCAAGGTGAGAGGTTACAAGCTCCCTGTATATGGGGCCCTTCAAGGTCCTCATGTACAATGGATGGAGTGGTGAGAGGTTAGAAGCTCCCTGTATGGGGGGCCCCTCGAGGTCCTCATGTACAATGGATGGAGTGGTGAGAGGTTAGAAGCTCCCTGTATGTGGGGCCCTTCAAGGTCCTCATGTACAATGGATGGAGTAGTGAGAGGTTAGACGCTCCCTGTATGTGGGGCCCTTCGAGGTCCTCATGTACAATGGATAGAGTGGTGAGAGGTTACAAGCTCCCTGTATGTGGGGCCCTTCAAGGTCCTCATGTACAATGGATGGAGTAGTGAGAGGTTAGAAGCTCCCTGTATATGGGGCCCTTCGAGGTCCTCATGTACAATGGATGGAGTCGTGAGAGGTTAGAAGCTCCCTGTATGTGGGGCCCCTCGAGGTCCTCATGTACAATGGATGGAGTGGTGAGAGATTAGAAGCTCCCTCTATGTGGGGCCCCTCAAGGTCCTCATGTACAATGGATGGAGTGGTGAGAGGTTAGAAGCTCCCTGTATGCAGGGCCCCTCGTGGTCCTCATGTACAATGGATGGAGTCGTGAGAGGTTAGAAGCTCCCTGTATATGGGGCCCCTCGAGGTCCTCATGTACAATGGATGGAGTGGTGAGAGGTTAGAAGCTCCCTGTATGTGGGGCCCCTCGCGGTCCTCATGTACAATGGATGGAGTGGTGAGAGGTTAGAAGCTCCCTGTATGTGGGGCCCCTCGAGGTCCTCATGTACAATGGATGGAGTGGTGAGAGGTTAGAAGCTCCCTGTATGTGGGGCCCCTCGAGGTCCTCATGTACAATGGATGGAGTCGTGAGAGGTTAGAAGCTCCCTGTATGTGGGGCCCCTCGAGGTCCTCATGTACAATGGATGGAGTGGTGAGAGATTAGAAGCTCCCTGTAAGTGGGGCCCCTCGAGGTCCTCATGTACAATGGATGGAGTGGTGAGAGGTTAGAAGCTCCCTGTATGTGGGGCCCCTCGAGGTCCTCATGTACAATGGATGGAGTGGTGAGAGGTTAGAAGCTCCCTGTATGCGGGGCCCTTTGAGGTCCTCATGTACAATGGAGGGAGTGGTGAGAGGTTAGAAGCTCCCTGTATGCGGGGCCCTTCGAGGTTCTCATGTACAATGGATGGAGTGGTGAGAGGTTAGAAGCTCCCTGTATGCGGGGCCCTTCGAGTTTCTCATGTACAATGGATGTAGTGGTGAGAGGTTAGAAGCTCCCTGTATGTGGGGCCCCTCGAGGTCCTCATGTACAATGGATGGAGTGGTGAGAGGTTAGAAGCTCCCTGTATGTGGGGCCCCTCGAGGTCCTCATGTACAATGGATGGAGTGGTGAGAGGTTAGAAGCTCTCTGTATGTGGGGCCCCTCGAGGTCCTCATGTACAATGGATGGAGTGGTGAGAGGTTAGAAGCTCCCTGTATGTGGGGCCCTTCAAGGTCCTCATGTACAATGGATGGAGTCGTGAGAGGTTAGAAGCTCCCTGTATGTGGGGCCCCTCGAGGTCCTCATGTACAATGGATGGAGTGGTGAGAGGTTAGAAGCTCCCTGTATGCGGGGCCCTTCGAGGTCCTCATGTACAATGGAGGGAGTGGTGAGAGGTTAGAAGCTCCCTGTATGCGGGGCCCTTCGAGGTTCTCATGTACAATGGATGGAGTGGTGAGAGGTTAGAAGCTCCCTGTATGCGGGGCCCCTCGAGGTCCTCATGTACAATGGATGGAGTGGTGAGAGGTTAGAAGCTCCCTGTATATGGGGCCCTTCGAGTTTCTCATGTACAATGGATGTAGTGGTGAGAGGTTAGAAGCTCCCTTTATGTGGGGCCTCTTGGGGTTGTCATGTACAGTGGATGGAGTGGCGAGGGTTAGAAGCTCCCTGTATGTGGGGCCCCTTGGGGTCCTCATGTACAGTGGATGGAGTGGCGAGAGGTTAGAAGCTCCCTTTATGTGGGGCCCCTTGGGGTCCTCATGTACAGTGGATGGAGTGGCGAGAGGTTAGAAGCTCCCTTTATGTTGGGCCCCTTGGGGTTGTCATGTACAATGGATGGAGTGGCGAGAGGTTAGAAGCTCCCTTTATGTGGGGCCCCTTGGGGTCCTCATGTACAATGGATGGAGTGGCGAGAGGTTAGAAGCTCCCTTTATGTGGGGCCCCTTGGGGTCCTCATATACAATGGATGGAGTGGCGAGAGGTTAGAAGCTCCCTTTATGTGGGGCCCCTTGGGGTCCTCATGTACAATGGATGGAGTGGCGAGAGGTTAGAAGCTCCCTTTATGTGGGGCCCCTTGGGGTCCTCATGTACAGTGGATGGAGTGGCGAGGGTTAGAAGCTCCCTGTATGTGGGGCCCCTTGGGGTCCTCATGTACAGTGGATGGAGTGGCGAGAGGTTAGAAGCTCCCTTTATGTGGGGCCCCTTGGGGTCCTCATGTACAGTGGATGGAGTGGCGAGAGGTTAGAAGCTCCCTTTATGTTGGGCCCCTTGGGGTTGTCATGTACAATGGATGGAGTGGCGAGAGGTTAGAAGCTCCCTTTATGTGGGGCCCCTTGGGGTCCTCATATACAATGGATGGAGTGGCGAGAGGTTAGAAGCTCCCTTTATGTGGGGCCCCTTGGGGTCCTCATGTACAGTGGATGGAGTGGCGAGAGGTTAGAAGCTCCCTGTATGTGGGGCCCCTTGGGGACCTCATGTACAATGGATGGAGTGGCGAGAGGTTAGAAGCTCCCTTTATGTGGGGCCCCTTGGGGTCCTCATGTACAATGGATGGAGTGGCGAGAGGTTAGAAGCTCCCTTTATGTGGGGCCCCATGGGATTGGTAAGGTACTCCCACCAGATGTAGTTTAAATGTTTCATTGTAACGCATGTAAGCGCAGCGGAACATGCAAACACGCAAATACAACCAGCCTGCCCATACACGGATGGAAATTCAGCCGCTCCCTGCTGAACCAGTTGGATTTTGTTCCATGTATGTCCGACTGAACACGCATGTGACCTCATGTCCTCCCTTCGCATTGCCCGGTATATTCATCCCGCCGAGAGCCGACTTCCTGGTTACATGACACCCCAGACAAGGAAGAGATTCGACAATCACAGTAAACAATCTCGGGGGAAATTCTGGAGCCGGAAACATCAGAATTCCAGACTAAAAATAAAATTCTCGCTCCGGCCGGCAGTGAACGGAATTCACAAACAGGATCTACAAGAATGCAGCATCTCGACTTCTGCATGGCGGCTCCGCAGGCAGTCCATAGAACTCGGATCCGAGGAGCTCGCCGTCATTGGCGCAGATCCCCACCCGGATCACAGCTCTGTGTAGAATGAACGGCACATCTACAGGAGAAGTTCAGTCACCTCCTCCAGCCACCGCCTGACTCCATGCACATGTGCTGACTGCAGGAAATTGCCCTTCATCGCTTCTCAATGGTGACAACAGCGGACCAAGTCTGTGCAATGTGTGTCATCACAACTGCTTCTAGTCTCCACCAGGGAGGCATGTGGCAGGGTGACAACACAGGAGCACAATGGAGAGACTGTTGTCACCCTATAACAGGAAGTACATGAACAAGGACATTTATGGCAGGATCACCAAGGATTATTTTATTGAATGATGGAAATGTAAAACACCAGAATTACCCTGCAAATGTGGGAGCTTCTATGAGATTTCCGTGATTGGGTCCAGGTCTACAGAATCTGTTCTCAGCTGACACAGTATATATAATTATAATTCATATATACTTACAGCTTCATTACCGACATCCAGCACATTTTATAAGAATTTTACCCAAAAGACACCGGATGTGACGCCTGACACCGTGGTGGATGTACCATCTTTCTGACACTCAGCTGAGACTTGTGCCCATGCCAAGCCTTGTGTCATAATCTGCACAAGGAACAGAACATTCGGTTAGTATGATGTGTCCCTTGTGCTGATTCTTCTGGTTTCAGTAGAAATCTTCCTCTGTCCCCCCCCCCCCCCCCCCCCCCAATCCTGCAATCTTCAGGTAGTAATGTCAGGAGTTCTCATCAAGACTATGCCCGCCCTTTCCTGAGAGATCCACCACTCATAGAAGCCGTTATACAGCTTCGATGAATGACACAGGATCTCTGAATGGATGAGTAGAGCCATCAATCACCCACCCATTCCCCATTCAGAGATCCTGTGTCATTCATAGAAGGTGTATAACGGCCTCTATGAGTGGTGGATCTCTCAGGAAAGGGGCGGGCATAGTCTTGATGAGAACTCCTGACAGCTCCTTAGCTGTAATACCACCAATGGAAAGGGGTAGGAGAAGGACAGAGGAAGGCTGCTACTGAAACAGGAAGAATCAGCACAAGGGACACATCATACTAGCTGAAGGTCAAGTCCCTTGTGCTGATGTTTCTGGTTTATTTTAGCTATACTTCGGCTTTAAACATTGCTGTCTTTCCATCCAAACAGAGGTTACAGAATGACAGAAGCCGCTCAGCTTCACTGAGCCAGCGGAAGGAAGCTCAAGCCAAACTCAAGAAAAAATCACCTGGATGGAGAAGCAGATCTGTCAGAAAATTCCTGAACTTAATCTCTGAGAACCTAACCTCCCATGAACCTACCTCCCATGAGCCTACCTCCCAAGAGCCTACCTCCCATGAACCTACCTCCCAAGAGCCTACCTCCCATGAGCCTACCTCCCAAGAGCCTACCTCCCAAGAACCTACCTCCCAAGAACCTACCTCCCATGAACCTACCTCCCAAGAGCCTACCTCCCAAGAGCCTACCTCCCAAGAGCCTACCTCCCAAGAGCCTACCTCCCAAGAGCCTACCTCCCAAGAGCCTACCTCCCAAGAGCCTACCTCCCAAGAGCCTACCTCCCATGAACCTACCTCCCAAGAGCCTACCTCCCAAGAGCCTACCTCCCAAGAGCCTACCTCCCAAGAGCCTACCTCCCAAGAGCCTACCTCCCAAGAGCCTACCTCCCAAGAGCCTACCTCCCAAGAGCCTACCTCCCATGAACCTACCTCCCACGAACCTACCTCCCAAGAACCTACCTCCCAAGAACCTACCTCCCATGAACCTACCTCCTATGAACCTACCTCCTATGAACCTACCTCCTAAGAACCCAGCCGCCTACCTTTCACTGTTTTTCTTGCTGCTGGAGGAGCTGCTGGTAGATCCGGCTCGATTCCGGCTACTTTTCATATCACCAGCGCTTTCTCGTCGGCCTCCAGGTGAAACGCGTTCAGTAGAGTTGGTTCTCTTAACATTACTGGAAGAAGGCAACAAATAGACTGAATCAAAGCAGGAATATATATATATACACACACACAGACATACATACACACATATATACACATATATACACACATACACACGCACTCATATATACATACACGCACTCATATATACACACACACACACTCACATACACGCACTCATATATACATACACACATATATACACACGCACACACACACACACATATATACACACACACACACTCACATACACGCACTCATATATACATACACACATATATACACACGCACACACACACACACACACACACACATATATACACACACACGCACTCACATACACGCACTCATATATACATACGCACATATACACACACACACACACACATACTCATATATACACACACACACACATATACACACGCACTCACATACACGCACTCATATATACACACACGCACTCATATATACACACACACACATATACACACGCACACACACACACACACACATATATACACACACGCACTCACATACACACACGCACTCACATACACACAATAAAACAAACTGCATTTTACACGGCAGAGAACACAGAAAGACTTTTAATCCCCCCCTCCCCTCCCCCACCCCCCCAGTGCAGCCATTACTCGATTTCATCTATTTATCTATTTCATCTATTTATCCTTTGTTCTGCTGATCTCCTGCAGCCTCTTTGCAGCTGGGAAAAGGAAGGTTTGTGGAAATGGGACAGACCATGGTTGTAGCTGTGACCGGCAATATTCTGAGATTGGTTCCCACTATGACCACTGGCATGCATGGAATGAGAGAATCCAGGCGTTTCCCTCCACCGGCATGCCGAGTCATCTCTCTCCACCTCACTGACAGAGCAGACACGGGGCTCATTCTGGATGAAGAATCAGAACCAAGCATGGTTGAGGAATGTCCAGAGGGCACACACCTTCCCGGCCCCTCTCATTTAGCTGCGATAGATAGATAGATAGATAGATAGATAGATAGATAGATAGATAGATAGATAGATAGATAGATAGATAGATAGATAGATAATAGATAATAGATAGATAGATAGATAGATAGATAGATAGATAGATAGATAATAGATAGATAGATAGATAGATAGATAGATAGATAGATAGATAATAGATAGATAGATAATAGATAATAGATAGATAGATAATAGATAGATAGATAGATAGATAGATAGATAGATAGATAGATAGATAGATAGATAATAGATAGATAGATAGATAGATAGATAGATAGATAGATAGATAATAGATAGATAGATAATAGATAGATAGATAATAGATAGATAATAGATAATAGATAGATAGATAGATAGATAGATAATAGATAGATAGATAATAGATAATAGATAGATAATAGATAGATAGATAATAGATAATAGATAGATAGATAGATAATAGATAGATAGATAATAGATAGATAGATAATAGATAGATAGATAGATTATAGATAGATAGATAATAGATAATAGATAGATAGATAGATAGATAATAGATAGATAGATAATAGATAGATAGATAATAGATAGATAATAGATAGATAATAGATAATAGATAGATAATAGATAATAGATAGATAATAGATAGATAATAGATAATAGATAGATAGATAATAGATAGATGATAGATAGATAGATAGATAATAGATAGATGATAGATAGATAGATAGATAGATAGATAGATAGATAGATAGAGACATGGATGGATGGATGGAGACATGGATGGATGGAGGTAAGGGTGCCTGGACACTTGTAGAGCAGTACATCTGCAGTGTGAGATCATCTAAGGCACTACTACCTCTCACTGCTAGTCTCAGGAAATTTAGAGAGAGATTTGATGAAGTCATTACTGTGCTGCTCACAGTTCTCCTTGCTGGAGGATTTGACATGAGAAAGATCAGCCTTGCCTCTACCAAGATGGCCACCTCTACACAGCATAGAATAAGGCATGGTGGGTCATTAATGGAGAAAAGATCAGCTTCAGAGAGACCACAGACAATTCCAGGGACGAGTACTTTGTGTTTCCAGGACAGGTACTCTTTATGTCAGCTCTGTGGGGATAGGTGGGAATGTAATGAGTGGTCAGGAGGATTGTAACCAGCCCTCTGCTCTTGTGTTTGGCGACCCCAGAACGTATTCGATCTGAGTCACCATATCTGTCATCATTGATGTAACCTGCCGAGATCCATCATGGAGTCCCTTCTGCGTGTAAACATAGTTAGGCTACAACCACTGTATACATTTCTATAACTTCATTGTTTGCAAATGATTGAAAATCTACATTTTTAGAGGAAGTATGTAGAGATCATGTATGTAGAGATCATGTATGTAGAGATCATTGTAAGATCACGAAATATAATCCCGAATATTGGAACAGTCATGGAAAGGAAAGAAGTGAAAAGCATTTACCTGGATGTGGCTTTAGTTATTTTACATGTATTCATGAGACGCACAGACTTGCTAGAGCCAGAATGATGCAGGAAAGAAGCAAAGTGTAAATGAGAGCAAAGACAGGTCAGCAGACAACGAGACGAGACAGGAGGACACACAGAGCTACCCCAAAATTCACACAGCAGAGATTGACACTATAGATCCACAGCACAAGGACCAATCAGCAGACAGGAGGACACACAGAGCACCTCAACATTCACACAGCAGAGATCGGCACTATAGATCCACAGCACAAGGACCAATCAGCAGACAGGAGGACACACAGAGTTATTCCAACATTCACACAGCAGAGATCGCTATTATAGATCTACAGCACAATGACCAATCAGCAGACAGGAGGACACACAGAGCTATCCCAACATTCACACAACAGAGATCACCATTATAGAGTTACAGCACAATGACCAATCAGCAGACAGGAGGAAACACAGAGCTATCCCAACATTCGCACAGCAGAGATCTCTATTACAGATCTACAGCACAATGACCAATCAGCAGACAGGAGGACACACAGAGCTATCCCAACATTCACACAACAGAGATCACCATTATAGAGTTACAGCACAATGACCAATCAGCAGACAGGAGGAAACACAGAGCTATCCCAACATTCGCACAGCAGAGATCTCTATTACAGATCTACAGCACAATGACCAATCAGCAGACAGGAGGACACACAGAGCTATCCCAACATTCACACAACAGAGATCACCATTATAGAGTTACAGCACAATGACCAATCAGCAGACAGGAGGAAACACAGAGCTATCCCAACATTCGCACAGCAGAGATCTCTATTACAGATCTACAGCACAATGACCAATCAGCAGACAGGAGGACACACAGAGCTATCCCAACATTCACACAACAGAGATCACCATTATAGAGTTACAGCACAATGACCAATCAGCAGCCAGGAGGAAACACAGAGCTATCCCAACATTCGCACAGCAGAGATCTCTATTATAGATCTACAGCACAATGACCAATCAGCAAACAGGAGAACACACAGAGCTACCCCAACATTCACACAGCAGATCTACAGCACAATGACCAATCTGCAGACAGGAGAACACACAGAGCTATCCCAACAATCACACAACAGAGATCGCCATTATAGATCTACAGCTCAATGAACAAACTGCAGAAAGGAGGAAACACAGAACTATCCCAACATTCACACAGCAGAAATCACCATTATAGATCTACAGCACAATGACCAATCTGCAGACAGGAGGACACACAGAGCTATCCCAACATTCACACAGCAGAGATCACCATTATAGATCTACAGCACAATGACCAATCTGCAGACAGGAGGAAACACATAGCTACCCCCAACATTCACACAGCAGAGATCGCCATTAGTAGATCTACAGGACAATGACCAATCTGCAGACAGGAGGACACACAGAGCTATCCCAACATTCATACAGCAGAGATCACCATTATAGATCTACAGCACAATGACCAATCTGCAGACAGGAGGAAACACATAGCTACCCCAACATTCACACAGCAAAGATCACCATTATAGATCTACAGCACAATGACCAATCTGCAGACAGGAGGACACACAGAGCTATCCCAACATTCACACAGCAGAGATCACCATTATAGATCTACAGCACAATGACCAATATGCAGACAGGAGGAAACACATAGCTACCCCAACATTCACACAGCAGAGATCGCCATTAGTAGATCTACAGGACAATGACCAATCTGCAGACAGGAGGACACACAGAGCTATCCCAACATTCACACAGCAGAGATCACCATTATAGATCTACAGCACAATGACCAATCTGCAGACAAGTGAACAGAAACACAGCTAAAAAAATATACAGTATATAAAAATAAAATTTCAGTAATTTCAGTGAAACAACCATTTAGACAGTAATAGACAAAACTGGACTCCTCCACCCACTACTCCCGCCCATGAGGAAGTCAGAAGAGCTGACTAAGCAAACAGCACAGGACTGACAGAAAGAGATCACCAGCAGAACTTACGGGCTCACTTACACTAGTGGCAAGATTTGTCACATTGACAACGGTGAGGAGGTGATGTGTTGCCACCTCATTGGCCCCCTAAATGCTGCACTACTGCAACAGAAGTGCATGCACTGTGTGTGGTTGTAGGACAGGCCCATTCATTTGACAGATAGGCATGCACACCCCTGGCCCTTGCCTTTCCGGCTAAAAGAGCAGTCAAGGAGTGGTAATAACGTGGCTCAACTGCGTGGTTCTAAACCCCACCCCCACTAGTGTGAACGCGCCCTTACATAGCAGGCTCGCCATTACAGTGCCAAGCACAGAAATGCAATGCGTTGGATGAAGTCGTTCTTTAATCATCTCGGCCTGCACAGGAAGCTGATGACCAACATTGAGGGGGCCATGGACCAGGACCTCCAGCCTCACCCACTTACCTTTTGGATACTAGCGGAACAATGTCTTTCCTGGTCCCCGATGGAGATGGGAGAGAGCCGGTAGGTTTCTTTGGTAAGATGGTCTCGCTGTTTACGGCTGTCCTCAATGGCAGTGCCTGGACCAAGGGCCGAGCTGTAAAATCAGACAAATACATCAGCTGCTCCATCTGCCGTGTGGATGCAGTGACAAGCACGCTATCAGTCGGCATCACATATTACAAATAAAAAGAAAAGGATTTATGAAGCCTCCAATCCAATGACTGATTCCTGGCCGGTATGCGGATCTGGTGACTCTTCTGGATCGGTGAGCCGGAGACAACCAGCATCTCCTCCATGATGTCCTCAATGACTCTGCACAAGGCAAATATCGGTTTTGGGTGGGGAGACCATTTTAGGGACCATATACTCATTAAAGCCCAATTCTATCTCAAATTCTCCTCCTGCGCCCCCCCCCCCCCCCCCCCCCCGCAGTACATCCCACTCCACATATATGGTCATCTCTACATACAGGGGATCTTCCATCCGGTGATGTCAGAGGTGGGCGGGTCCCAAATGCAGCAGGGTAGTAGGGCCCGTGATCCGGAGTTTCAGGTCATATGTCAATGTTCTGTTACAGTAAAGAATTCTTACAGACACATTAATACTTCAGATTTCCACTTTTGTTTCCGGACTTTTTCTGCCACTTGTTTCATTCTCTCTATTCTGTGCAGCGATTTCATAGGATTTCACTGTACAGTATTTGAAGTGGCTGAAAACCCTCCATATCCCCAGTGCAGAGACTGGCCTCAAGTGATACACAGAGAGGAAACAAATCCTCCTACACCAGTTGTACCTGTTTATCTGCAGTCCTATCTGTCCACATCTGTTCAAAGTGCAGAATTTATACAGCTTGTCTGAGCTTTGAGAAAAACAGGAGGCGAAAAGCTGACATTACACTCTGAAGAGCTCAGTGAGCACTGATTGGAGGGAAGGGACACAAAACCCTTCAGGAATAGAGCTGAGGCTATCAATCACAGGCTGTGTGCTGGAGCTCCTCCGCTGTCACCATTTTTCTCTTGGTGTCAGAAAAACTTGTCAGAAGTGACTCATGGTAATAGAGGAAGGAGGCAGCAGACAGAAAAGACACTCAGTGCTCTGGACTGAGACAAGGACACACATAGAGGGATGTGCTTTGTTCAGATTTCATGTCTGGAGATTTACAGCCACTTTAACAATTTAGTTTTTACATTCATATTTATTTATTTTCAATTCCTGGTTATTCTATATACTAATTTGCTTTTACTAGTAACTTTATATTGGTTTTGTTTGTGACTTTGTATTCTTTGTTTGTTATTGTGATTTTTATTTTTATCTTTGTTCTGAGTGTAATTATAATTTCCCTGTTGGGATTAATAAAGTTTTCTGAATCTGAACAGCACCGTGTGATGATGTGCGGCCATTACTCAGCACTCCCCTGTGGGCTCATCGGAAAACGGATGAATGACGACGCCGGGGGTACAGTGAGTCTGCGGGGGACAGCGCCGGGGGTACAGAGAGTCTGCGGGGGACAGCGCCGGGGGTACAGAGAGTCTGCGGGGGACAGCGCCGGGGGTACAGAGAGTCTGCGGGGGACAGCGCCGGGGGTACAGAGAGTCTGCGGGGGACAGCGCCGGGGGTACAGAGAGTCTGCGGGGGACAGCGCCGGGGGTACAGAGAGTCTGCGGGGGACAGCGCCGGGGGTACAGAGAGTCTGCGGGGGACAGCGCCGGGGGTACAGAGAGTCTGCGGGGGACAGCGCCGGGGGTACAGAGAGTCTGCGGGGGACAGCGCCGGGGGTACAGAGAGTCTGCGGGGGACAGCGCCGGGGGTACAGAGAGTCTGCGGGGGACAGCGCCGGGGGTACAGAGAGTCTGCGGGGGACAGCGCCGGGGGTACAGAGAGTCTGCGGGGGACAGCGCCGGGGGTACAAAGAGTCTGCGGGGGACAGCGCCGGGGGTACAGAGAGTCTGCGGGGGACAGCGCCGGGGGTACAGAGAGTCTGCGGGGGACAGCGCCGGGGGTACAGAGAGTCTGCGGGGGACAGCGCCGGGGGTACAGAGAGTCTGCGGGGGACAGCGCCGGGGGTACAGTGAGTCTGTGGGGGGCAGCGCCGGGGGTACAGTGAGTCTGTGGGGGACAGCGCCGGGGGTACAGAGAGTCTGCGGGGGACAGCGCCGGGGGTACAGAGAGTCTGCGGGGGACAGCGCCGGGGGTACAGAGAGTCTGCGGGGGACAGCGCCGGGGGTACAGTGAGTCTGCGGGGGACAGCGCCGGGGGTACAGAGAGTCTGCGGGGGACAGCGCCGGGGGTACAGTGAGTCTGCGGAGGACAGCGAGTCTGCGGGGGACAACGCCGGGGGTACAGTGAGCCTGCGGGGGACAGCGCCGGGGGTACAGTGAGCCTGCGGGGGACAGCGCCGGGGGTACAGTGAGCCTGCGGGGGACAGCGCCGGGGGTACAGTGAGCCTGCGGGGGACAGCGCCGGGGGTACAGTGAGCCTGCGGGGGACAGCGCCGGGGGTACAGTGAGCCTGCGGGGGACAGCGCCGGGGGTACAGTGAGCCTGCGGGGGACAGCGCCGGGGGTACAGTGAGCCTGCGGGGGACAGCGCCGGGGGTACAGTGAGCCTGCGGGGGACAGCGCCGGGGGTACAGTGAGCCTGTGGGGGGACAGCGCCGGGGGTACAGTGAGCCTGTGGGGGGACAGCGCCGGGGGTACAGTGAGCCTGTGGGGGGACAGCGCCGGGGGTACAGTGAGCCTGCGGGGGACAGCGCCGGGGGTACAGTGAGTTTGCGGGGAACAGAGAGTCTGGTGGGGACAACGCCGGGGGTACAGTGAGTCTGCTGGGGGACAGCGCCGGGGGTACAGTGAGCCTGTGGGGGGACAGCGCCGGGGGTACAGTGAGCCTGTGGGGGGACAGCGCCGGGGGTACAGTGAGCCTGCGGGGGACAGCGCCGGGGGTACAGTGAGTTTGCGGGGAACAGAGAGTCTGGTGGGGACAACGCCGGGGGTACAGTGAGTCTGCTGGGGGACAGCGCCGGGGGTACAGTGATTCTGCAGGGGGGGGGGGGGGACGCCGGGGGTACAGCGAGTCTGCGGGGAACAGCGAGTCTGTGGGGGACACCACCGGGGGTACAGTGAGTCTGCGGGGAACAGCGAGTCTGTGGGGGACACCACCGGGGGTACAGTGAGTCTGCGGAGGACAGCCATGGAGATACGGGGAGTCTGCGGACGACGGCCATGGAGATACGGGGAGTCTGCGGACGACGGCCATGGAGATACGGGGAGTCTGCGGAGGACGGCCATGGAGATACGGGGAGTCTGCGGAGGACGGCCATGGAGATACGGGGAGTCTGCGGAGGACGGCCATGGAGATACGGGGAGTCTGCGGACGACGGCCATGGAGATACGGGGAGTCTGCGGACGACGGCCATGGAGATACGGGGAGTCTGCGGAGGACGGCCATGGAGATACGGGGAGTCTGCGGAGGACGGCCATGGAGATACGGGGAGTCTGCGGAGGACGGCCATGGAGATACGGGGAGTCTGCGGAGGACGGCCATGGAGATACGGGGAGTCTGCGGAGGACGGCCATGGAGATACGGGGAGTCTGCGGAGGACGGCCATGGAGATACGGGGAGTCTGCGGAGGACGGCCATGGAGATACGGGGAGTCTGCGGAGGACGGCCATGGAGATACGGGGAGCCTGCGGAGGACGGCCATGGAGATACGGGGAGTCTGCGGAGGACGGCCATGGAGATACGGGGAGTCTGCGGAGGACGGCCATGGAGATACGGGGAGTCTGCGGACGACGGCCATGGAGATACGGGGAGTCTGCGGAGGACGGCCATGGAGATACGGGGAGTCTGCGGAGGACGGCCATGGAGATACGGGGAGTCTGCGGAGGACGGCCATGGAGATACGGGGAGTCTGCGGAGGACGGCCATGGAGATACGGGGAGTACTGCAGCAAAGGCATTTTTTTTTAATTTCCAGAAATGCTTGACATTAAAAAAAGAAGCTGTATTTTGGCTTTAAGAAGTAGCAGCCCCTTTATTATGTAAGCGCAAAAAGCAACAAACAAAAGAACAAAAGTGATTTTTGTAGACAAACAAGCGGCAAGACCGGTCCAAAGAGTATGAAGACGTATCCACAAAAAAGTTTAATATAAAACCCAAAAACAGCGATGAGGAATCCCATGCAGTATGTGAGCCATTCTGTTAGTTGTGCACCACACAGGAAGAGTCCATCCCGGGGGGGGGGGGGGGGGGGGGAGGAAGAGTCTATCCCGGGGGGGGGGGGGGGGGGGGAGGAGGAAGAGTCTATCCCGGGGGGGGGGGGGAGGAAGAGTCTATCCCGGGGCGGGGGATGAAGAGGAGTTACCTTTTTGTTTCTCTTTCCCAGCAGAGGACGCTGTATACAGAACACCTCACATGTCGGGAAGATTGGGGTTACAATCAGCATTTCAGGTAAAAAGAAGAAAAGAAAAGAAGGGTAACTGAATATATAAGAAATGACCTGACGCTGCCCGTGTCTCCATGGAAAAGACGGCCATCACTTCCTGTTCCAGGACATAAGGTGACAATGGGGACAAAGGAAACAAAAATTACCCGAACTCCCCCCCCCCCACCCAATTCCACTCCCAGCAGGTGTACCAACCCATCAAAGCCACTTACCCCCCACAGTAAGGTACTCACCTCATCCACACCCACTCCCTACAGCTCCCACCCCTCCTGCTGAAAGAGTCTATCCTGGGCAAACGTTGGAGCTTACCTGGACAGGTAACGTTACCCCCTCCCCCCCCAGGCACAATGTTCCAGCTTGATAACTGGCCACTCGGGCTCCAGCACTGTCACATGAGAAGGTCACATGCTCCCCCCATACCTGTTACAACACTAGAGCGATGGCTTAGACAAAGCAGGGAGGTGGTGAGGGAGCAGATAGGTAAGTACACATTGCTGGGGTAGGGAGGGTGACAGGGCACAGATAGGTAAGTACACATTACTGGGGGGGGGGGGTGAAGGAGCACAGATAGGCAAGCACACATTTCTTGTGTAGCTATATCCCCTCCGTGGCGGGCAGCGATGCGTCCCCTCTGTGGCGGGGAGCGATGCGTCCCCTCTGTGGCGGGCAACGATGCGTCCCCTCTGTGGCGGGGAGCGATGGGTCCCCTTTGTGGCGGGGAGCGATGCGTCCCCTCTGTGGCGGGCAACGATGCGTCCCCTCTGTGGCGGGCAACAATGCGTCCCCTCTGTGGCGGGCAACGATGCGTCCCCTCTGTGGCGGGGAGCGATGCGTCCCCTCTGTGGCGGGGAGCGATGCGTCCCCTCTGTGGCGGGGAGCGATGCGTCCCTCTGTGGCGGGGAGCGATGGGTCCCCTTTGTGGCGGGGAGCGATGCGTCCCCTCTGTGGCGGGCAACGATGCGTCCCCTCTGTGGCGGGGAGCGATGGGTCCCCTTTGTGGCGGGGAGCGATGCGTTTCCTCTGTGGCGGGGAGCGATGCGTCCCCTCTGTGGCGGGGAGCGATGCGTCCCCTCTGTGGCGGGGAGCGATGCGTCCCCCTCTGTGGCGGGGAGCGATGCGTCCCCCTCTGTGGCGGGCAACGATGCGTCCCCTCTGTGGCGGGGAGCGATGCGTCCCCTCTGTGGCGGGGAGCGATGCGTCCCCTCTGTGGCGGGGAGCGATGCGTTTCCTCTGTGGCGGGGAGCGATGCGTCCCCTTTGTGGCGGGCAGCGATGTGTCCCTCTGTGGCGGGAGCGATACGTCCCCTTTGTGGCGGGCAGCGATGCGTCCCCTCCGTGGCGGGGAGCGATGTGTCCCCTCCGTGGCGGGGAGCGATGTGTCCCCTCTGTGGCGGGGAGCGATGCGTTCCCTCGTGGCGGGGAGCGATGCGTTCCCTCGTGGCGGGGAGCAATGTGTCCCTCTGTGGCGGGGAGCGATGGGTCCCCTTTGTGGCGGGGAGCAATGTGTCCCCTTTGTGGTGGGGAGCGATACGTCCCCTCTGTGGCGGGGAGCGATACGTCATCTCGTAATCTCCTGGAAGCCCAATAAAACTTCACACGCACTGCAATGACGTGAGACAGAAGAAGTGCTGATAAAAGCTGCTTCTATCGGGGCCCGAACACTCCCAGAAACGTCTTTAATAATATACTACTTAGTCATTAGTGTCCCCTCCCCCTATTAAACCGACCACAATAAAGAACGTAACAAGAGCTCTTTAACCACCACAATGGTCTTCTCCTATAAAGCTGCCACCTTATCTATAGCCATGGGAAGGGAAATAACGTGTTTTTGTGAACACGCTAAGACTATAGCAAGGTTTGCCTGAATGTGTACATCTAAGAAAAATAAAAATTCAGTCAAATATTATGATTATTATAATGAAAATGAATGATATCTATAATAAGTACTATTCTGGATTATTTCCACATTTCCCATGGTTTTATCCCTATAAACATGCTGCAAGTACAGAAAAAATGTATTAATGGGCTACAAATCCAGTGCCCTTGGACCTTTTACGTCAAGACCCTCCACACAGGTGATATGAACAAGAAATGCCACCTTGCAAGTGAGGCCCAACAAATGAATATCCCTAAATTGTACAAAAAATGACTTCTGAAGACCCAGAAGAAGGCCTCAGGGAGACACAGGAGAAACGTGTGACACCCTAAACAAGCCCTTAACTAGGGAGTGAGAGACCAAGTGTTTCTGAAACAGTACAGCCAAGGCCGAGATTTGGTACTCAAAGCCCTATACTGATCCAGACCAGACTGGAGAAAGGACAGAATATGTCCCACGGAGTACTTTCTAGGAAGTTCATCCACTCACACAAAAAAAAAAAAACCAGACCTTCCAGGTGTGATGGTAGACTCTGCAAAAAGATGATTTTCCTTACCTTAAAAAGTGTAGGAATGATCAAATCCAAAATCCCTTCTCTCGTAACTGTGGCCTCAACAGGCATGCCATTAAAGCCAGTGACCAAGATGCAGGATGAATGCTAGATACAGACAATACGGAAGAGCCCACAGAGAGTCTGCCAGGAGCCCGAGTATGTCCAAAGACAATGATCTCCGTGGCCATTGGGGAGTGGTGAGAATTACCAGAACTGTCCATCTCAGTCCTCTGGAGGATTCTCGACATGGCTGTATCTAAGATCAGTCCCAGGTACTCTAATCTGTGAGCTGAAACTCTGCAGAGTCCATTGAATTTTGGCCAACGATGACAGGAAGGACTGGTCCTTTAAACAGGAAATCATCCACGTAGCTGTCAACATGAATCTTCTGAGCATGGAGCAGAGCCAAGACCAGGGAAAGCTCCTTGGTTACAACCCAGGGGTCGATAATAAAAGACCAGCGGGGGAGTTGAGCAACGGTGACAAACAGGTAATGGTGACTGCCCACAGCAAACCACTGATGGCATTGGGGAAGCAGAAAGATGGGAATGTGGGAATGCATGAGCAAGCATTCTGATTGTCTATTGAGGCCAGAAAATCACCCAAAAAGGTGGGAGACAAGGACTGACAAAGCAGATTCCAAGTGGAACTTTTAAACCCATAGGAACAAGTTGAGAGTCTTCAGATACAGATTCCTCAGTTTGGTTTAGGAACTGTAAATAGATTTCAGAGGAAGCCTTGAAATCATTCTCCTGTCGGTATAGAGATGATGACCCCTTGAGACATGACCTGCAGGACAACAGCTTGAAAGTATACCCCCTCTAATGGGAAAGGGAAAGTTTCAAAACATGAAGCAGAGAAGAGGCAGATTGCTAAACTCCAGTTTGTAGCCCCTGGAATGACACTCTAGGCATATGACACTTGCTGGGACTGGAAGGCTGAAAGAGTTCCACCATCTGTGAGAAGTGGGGTCACCCCACCACTGAGGAGAAGCCTTGGAATCAGATTTGGTTGGCTTGAAGGCCTATGTTTTCTGGAGGAGAAGAGTACTTTTACCTCTAATCTACATGATGTAATTATCCAGCAGATACTCAATAGTCTTACACCTTCAGAAGAGTAGCAACTCAAGGCAATTCTTAGATGGAAGCCCAAGCTGATCAGCATTTAGGCCAAAAGATCCTGGGCACATAAACAGAGAGCAGAATCCTCCGGGATATCGGAAAACGGGTGCCTGCAGTTCACACTGTAGATCATGGCAATGAGTAAAAGGTCTAAGTGGCTGAGGATAACAATAGGTTGGAACTAGGATTTCAGGCCATATGTTTAGATCAGACATTAAAGGGCCCACCAAAGAACAGTGGAAACTTTCTTCAATAGGATAATGCTGATGAAGCATTTGGAGGAGTAAACAATCTTCTCCAGGTGAGGCAAGTCCCCATATGGAGGCAAGTCCCCTACCTGCATATGGACTGGGAAAGTTACCTACTAAGACCTCACCTCATGCTGGAAACCTTGGGTTGACAGAATCAAGCAGCTTTAACACTTGGAGCATACAGAGTCAACAGGGTAGCTATCGAATCTGTAAAATCTCGGCTACATGCATGTAATCCTGATCCGATTCCTCAGAAGCAGAGAGGTCATCCTCATCTACAACCTCCTCCACAGGTAATGTGTGTGGCTCAAGGGCAAAATTAAAAGTACAATTGTAAACATCTGGGTCACATAGAAGTACTAGGTACCACAAGTGGGAGGTTGCACAGGAGCCCCAATACAGGAAACGGTGACGATTTTAATAAGGAAAGAAACCCGGCACTGTCGGATCCCAGACACAACCACCAGAAGTGTGAATTTCACCAGAAGGGGGAATTGGAGAGTGAAAGCATCCTTACAGGCAGGATCAACAAGGGAAATATCCCATTCTGGCATTGCCCTCAACGATGGGCATACCCCCACAGGGGTCTTCAAGGACAGCACTCTGCCATTTGCACTCTACGGCTCTGGGCCTGTAAAGCACTCTGCAGATAACTCCATGTGTTGCAGTACATGCCAAAGGAAGTACCTTCAGCAGGATTGAATGCACGTCGGACATATCACAGGCCAGCCCAATTTCTTTAAAACAGAAGTTTGGGTTTGTTTTCCCCAAATGATATTTACCGGTACCTAGGTGGATGCTGCATCTGTCCCCCGCCGGCTCGAAGAGTGAGAACTCAGCGATCACATGACCACGGATTGCTGAGCTCTCACTGCCACTGTGAGCAGAAATCGGAGCCCACAGAAATCAGCCCGCTGTCACCTGGAAATGGGTCACAGCAGAAGGAACTGCACTCCTGTGATCCATAGGAGAAGGACAGCTAATAGAGCTTTGGCTTCTCCTTTAATATAATGGGATGTCCCAGCAGCCTTCTCGGTTTTGCCAGCGTCCAATCACCGGCGTAGCTGCATATAACCCAATAGCAATGATTAAAGATCCCGTAATGTAAAATGTTATTGCCAACCTCACAGGGCAGGTCTGGGCTACATCTGGTGACCACAATGGATGAACATTGACAAGGACACTCTAACGCACCTTTGGTGGGTCCCTTCCTGTTCTGAAGTGCCTGCTGCTCCTCTGATGCATTCAGCCTCCTCACTACATCAGCCAAGGCAGACTTCAACAGCTGGATCTCATCCTCCTGGATCTGCACACGCTGCTCCAGTGACGCAATGCGGTCAGTCACCTCCATGCTGCTGGAGGCCGAGGCGCTGTCATCTGAAACATAAGCAGAGAACATTCAGGACAATGTACAGAGACAGACAATGCTAGCATGCTCTGCTGTCAATGGATCTTCTCCAGCTCCACCAAAAACCAATATGATGTCCTGGCCTACAGATGCCAGGCACGACACTTTCTGGTGACCGGCTGGCTTTTCACCATTTCCACAAGGTCATGCACACAAATGATTCAGCAGAATATTTAATGGCTCGGAGTCAGAAGAACATGTATAGTTTATGAGAGTGTCTGGAAAAAGACGGTGTAACTTGTATATGGAGCCTGGCAAGACTCTATACTAGAAGATCTACCAACCTCTCCTTCTGAAAATACTAAGCGCCTGGCTGTCATTCTGTTCCAATGGACTTTGAGTCACTAATCCGACACAAAAAATATGGAGTTGTGACTTCATCATGATTTTCTGAAAGTTTGACATCTTAGTGACTTAGAAAGTACAGAAGTCAGAGATTTCCAGCCAGATCGCAGGAGGAGACCAGCAATGACATTGTGCAGCTCTGCATCATAGCAGGACGCACGACATGTGATCGCCAATGGCTGCCCCCCCATCTACACGGATCATTACATGTTACAAACAGAAACAACTCTTTCTTTTAAAAAACCCGGAAGTATGGATAAGATGATCTACACCAGAGGTGCTCGATCTTCTGAATTGCAAGGACCACTTAGGTAATTTGGTAGATAGTCGTGGACCACAACGACCTATGGGTCTTACGTTGTGGTATACCCACACCGCGGGGGCAGAGCAGTGAACCTGCGTCTTTGCTGCGATTAGATGCTCTGGCCATAGACTTCTAATTACATCTTGTGGGCGTGGTGCATTTTCCTGCATTCAGGAGTTTGGTGGGCTTTCAGAAAGTGCCCCAAACCCCCAGGATACAAGAGAAGTCTATGGTTCAGTACCGCTAACCAGGAGGAAAGCCACAGGAGGACCGCGCAGCACCTGTGGATCAGTGTGAAAACAGCCTAACAGTTGTTAACCCTTTTATAGTGGCTCATATGCCCATTGCACAGTGCCATGTATGTGATGTTCAATCACGTCTGTTTCCTCCGCTGCCAACACCGGCTACGTGCACTCTGATGCTCTGGGATGGTGGGTCAGCAATATGGGGTTGCTGACCCTCCATCCAAGAGCATGCGCACACGCTTCCCTGGTTTGAGGTCACAAGCCACATCAGAGGGCTCAGTGGGCCACGGGTTCAGCACCCCTGATCTACACTGACCTGACACATATAAAACCAGAAACAACAATTGGGAGGACTGTCAGTGTGATGTGGTGCCCAGAAACGAGGTGTGGCAGGCGATACGATTAATAAACATAAATTATGATAAACACATTAAATCAGACCGGTATGCCGAGATGATAAACTAATAAAACCAATTACAATAGTTTCAGGTGTTTGTTCAGAGAGTTGAATGAATTCCAACCAGGTGACAATCTGTATGAGGTCATCCCCAGACCTCTGTAAATGTTATGAATACACCTAACATTCTCCATGGAGGCCACCAAGGACTTAAAGGAAACCAGCCAGGACTTAATACCGGCTGACCTCCTTTAAAATGCTACTTGCTTGGCAATCTCTGGTTTTAAAGCTGAACTCCACAAAGCACTTTCTGTAGTCTCCCCCCGCCGCCGCCTTCTTTAGGAAGGTTCTAACACTTGTTTGGTCTCGGGGGCCCACCAACCTGTGTGTGTGTGTGTGTGATCCATTCACCCCAAGTGCTTATACCAAATTTATTGGTTCTAAATTTGGGATAGGAATTCTAAAGTTTGATGAGGAGGAGAAGAATGGACAATCAACCTACCCTAACCCTGACAGGGAGAAGAATGGAGATCGATAAACAACCCTAACCCTGAGGAGGAGAAGAATGGAGATCAATATACAACCCTAACCCTGAGGAGAAGAATGGAGATCAATATACAACCCTAACCCTGAGGAGGAGAAGAATGGAGATCAATATACAACCCTAACCCTGAGGAGGAGAAGAATGGAGATCAATATACAACCCTAACCCTGACAGGGAGAAGAATGGAGATCAATATACAACCCTAATCCTGAGGAGGAGAAGAATGGAGATCAATATACAACCCTAATCCTGAGGAGGAGAAGAATGGAGATCAATATACAACCCTAACCCTGAGGAGGAGAAGAATGGAGATCAATATACAACCCTAACCCTGAGGAGGAGAAGAATGGAGATCAATATACAACCCTAACCCTGAGGGGGAGAAAAATGGACGGTCAATATACAACCCTAACCCTGAGGAGGAGAAGAATGGAGATCAATATACAACCCTAACCCTGAGGAGGAGAAGAATGGAGATCAATATACAACCCTAACCCTGAGGAGGAGAAGAATGGACGGTCAATATACAACCCTAACTCTGAGGAGGAGAAGAATGGACGGTCAATATATAACCCTTGACCCTGAGGGGGAGAAAAATGGACAGTCAATATACAACCCTAACCCTGAGGAGGAGAAGAATGGAGATCAATATACAACCCTAACCCTGAGGAGGAGAAGAATGGAGATCAATATACAACCCTAACCCTGAGGGGGAGAAGAATGGAGATCAATATACAATGCTAACCCAGAGGAGGAGAAGAATGGAGATCAATATACAACCCTAACCCTGAGGAGGAGAAGAATGGAGATCAATTTACAACCCTAACCATGAGGAGGAGAAGAATGGACGATCAATATATAACCCTAACCCTGAGGAGAAGAATGGACGGTCAATATACAACCCTAACCCTGAGGAGAAGAAGAATGGAGATCAATATACAACCCTAACCCCGAGGAGAAGAATGGACGGTCAATATACAACCCTAACCCTGAGGAGAAGAAGAATGGAGATCAATATACAACCCTAACCCTGAGGAGAAGAATGGACGGTCAATATTCAACCCTAACCCTGAGGGGGAGAAGAATGGAGATCAATATACAACCCTAACCCTGAGGGGGAGAAGAATGGAGATCAATATACAACCCTAACCCTGAGGAGGAGAAGAATGGAGATCAATATACAACCCTAACCCTGAGGGGGAGGAGAATGGAGATAAATATACAACCCTAACCCTGAGGAGGAGAAGAATGGAGATCAATATACAACCCTAACCCTGAGGAGGAGAAGAATGGATGGTCAATATACAACCCTAACCCTGAGGAGGAGAAGAATGGAGATCAATATTCAACCCTAACCCTGAGGAGAAGGAGAATGGACTATCCGTAATCAACCCTAACCCTGAGGAGGAGAATGGACTATCCATAATCAACCCTAACCCTGAGGAGGAGAATGGACAATCCCTCCCCCATTATGTGATTACAGCAGGCAGATCCCCTCCCCCACAACTGAAATATGTCAGTTTCCACAGAACAGTGACATGTAAAATGTATAATCCACGAGTCTTAAAAACTATAAAATAATTTGTATTTCCCCCAACAGAGATCTGCGTACAGGGCTGTTATTTCATCTCTGAATCTGCCTTTGATTATAAATTTTATTGATTTTCATCACAGTCTCACTTTGAATTTCCCAAATTTCCATCATTTTGTCCAGTTTTTGTAACCTCCATGCTGAGCCACTGCAGCGATTAAACAAAGTTCAGCGACCTATCCGGGGTCAGAAGTCAGCTATTGGGAAGTGGCGTTCCAAGGTTCACTGCGCATATCAGAACCTGACAAATGTTTAACTAGATCCTCATCTTCCTCAGCCTTGAGGCATTTATAAATGAGGACTGCACACACCCCTCGCTCTCCTCTCAGGAACGTCAGGAGGTTCACACTCCTCACTCCTCCACATGCCTTGCTCTCCTCTCAGGAACGTCAGGAGGTTCACACTCCTCCACACCCCTCGCTCTCCTCTCAGGAACATCAGGAGGTTCACACTCCTCGCTCCTCCACACCCCTCGCTCTCCTCTCAGGAACGTCAGGAGGTTCACACGCCTCGCTCTTCTCTCAAGAACATCAGGAGGTTCACACTCCTCCACACGCCTTGCTCTCCTCTCAGAAACACCACGAGGTTCACTCTCCACACGCCTCACTCTCCTCTCAGGAAAGTCAGGAGGAGAACGTCAGAGGAATGTCATTTGCCTGGCTCCAAGAATGTCAGGGCTGATGCCTTGTCGCGGCAATACTCTGAGCTGTCCAGGGAGGACTCTGACCCGACCTCGGTCATACCTCTGGATCAGATCCTGGCTGCCATTCGTACCAGCCTGACTTCTCCCCTTGGGGAGCAGATTTTGGTGGCTCAAACTGATGCTCCCTCTGGGAGACCAGCTGGTAGATGTTTCGTACCTGAGGGATTGCGCATCCACCTGCTGCGTACCTACCATAATTCCAAGACCGCCGGTCATCCAGGGAGGAACCAGTTGTCCTGGGTCGTTTCTTGTTTATTCTGGTGGCCATCTCTCCGTTCCGACATCGCCTCATATGTAGCGGCATGTTCTGTCTGTGCCCAGAATAAATCTCTTCAGCATCTTCCATTGGACCTTCTGCAACCCATTCCCAATGGGGAGCGTCCCTGGTCACACCTGGGCATGGATTTTATTGTAGACCTCCCTGCGTCTCGAGGCCATACGGTCATTCTTATAATCATTGATCGTTTCTCCAAGACGTGCCATTGTGTTCCGTTCAAGAAATTGCCGACTGCCCAAGAACTGGCTACGGTTTTCGCCAGGGAGATCTTTCGCTTGCATGGGTTGCCTAAGGTGATTTTCTCGGACCGTGGGAGCCAGTTTGTGTCCAGGTTCTGGCGCGCCTTCTGCTCCCAGTTGGGTATCAAGCTCTGCCTACCACCCACAGTCCAATGGGGCCGCAGAGCGTTCCAACCAGGCCCTGGAACGATTCCTTCGCTGCTATATCTCTGACCATCAAGACAATTGGGTCGATCTGCCGCCATGGGCAGAGTTTGCGAGGAACTCGGCTGTCAACTCCTCCTCCGGGATGTCTCCCTTCATGGCCAACTATGGATTCAAACCCGCTGTATTGCCTGAGTTGTTCTCGCCACAGGACATTCCGGCTGTGGATAACCATCTTGCTGCCCTGCGTTCCTCGTGGGGCAGATCCAGAGGTCCTTGAAGGACTCAGCCCAGCGCCAGAAGCTCCAAGCTGATCGTAGACGGTTGCCCGCTCCTTTATACCAGGTCGGAGATCGAGTGTGGTTGTCCACTCGTAACCTCAATCTTCGGGTGCCCGCAGCGAAACTGGCTCCCCGTTTTGTTGGTCCTTTCCGCATCCTCCGCAGGGTGAACCCGGTTGCCTATGCCCTTGTTCTTCCTCCTGGGATGCGTATCTCAAATGTCATCCACGTATCCCTGTTGAAGCCTCTGGTCTGTAATCGCTTTACTGCCTCTCAGCCTTGTCCTAACCGGGTCGACGGTCATGAGGAGTATGAGGTGAGCCGCATCCTGGACTCTTGGTTGGTCCGCGGTCGGGTGCAGTTCCTGGTCCATTGGCGTAGTTATGGTCCCGAGCAGCGTTCCTGGGTTCCTTCCGCAAATGTTCATGCTCCTGCCCTCCTCCGCGCTTTTCAGGCCCACTTTCCACAGAAGCCTTATGTTGAGCCGCGGAGGGGAAGGGGCCCTTGAGGAGGAGGTACTGTCAGGGTCCTACCTTTCCTCAGACCTTGTGCTGCTCCATGTGCTGGCATCCATCTTAGGTGTCTGCAAAGCATTGTGGGATCCTTTATGCTTTCAGCCCTTTGCGGCTCCTCCCCAGGAGGTGGCGGCTTATCACATATAAGTTTGCTGTTTGTGGCTGTCCATTGCATTCGTGTCCTGTCTGTTGCACAGCAGCAAGCTCCTGTTTAGCTACTCATTGCTTTCCTGGATACCGACTCGGCTTTGGCTAAGACTCCTCCTGGCTTCTGACCCCGGCTCTGGCGACCATCCTTCCTGGCTCCTGATCCCCACTCTGGCGACGATTCTTCCTGGCTCTTGACCCCGGCTTTGGCTACAATTTCCACTGTTGGACTTGCATAGACTCTTGTCTTATTTTTATATTAATAAACCTACCTTTAATTGCACCTCCTTGTGTGTCTGACTCCTCGCTCCCTGACACAGGAACTTCAGGAGGTTCACACTCCTCCACACCCCTCGCTCTCCTCCCAAGAACATCAGGAGGTTCACACTCCTCGCTCCTCCACACGCCTCGCTCTCCTCTCAAGAACATCAGGAGGTTCACAGTCCTCGCTCCTCCATGCCTCGTTCTCCTCTCAGGAACGTCAGGAGGTTCACACTCTTCGCTCTTCCACGCTCCTCACCCCTCACACTTCTCGCTCTCCTCTCAGGAATGTCAGGAGGTTCACACTCCTTGCTCCCCTCTCAGGAACGTCAGGAGGTTCACACACTTTGCTCCTCCACGCTCCTCGCCCCTCACACTTCTTGCTTTCCTCTCAGGAACGTCAGGAGGTTTATACTCCTCCTCGCTCTTCCACACTCCTCGCTCCTCACACTTCTCTAACACCCAATTATTAGTTAGCTGCACGCCGTGTATAATAGTAGAATCTATCGTTTTCCAAGAAGGTATTATAGACATTACAAGAGAAAACTTCATCCTGCAATGTGCTGCCCTGTACCCAGATTAGAAGAGAAAATAACATGAACCAGGGATGTCCTGAGCTACAAGAGAGACGCTCCATGAATGCCAGCTTAGCAAATGTTCTCCTCCCTCCCCCGAGGACTCTACAAGTTACGTTGGGGACGCATCCATCGGTAGTTCATTCGAGTCACTCACACTGATCACAGTGCCATTCTGGTCAGAATTTACAAAGCCTTTCTCCCAACACCCATGCGACTGCACTGGTGCCCAGCTAATGGGCTCGGAGAACAGTATTGGCCATCATGACCAAGTCTCAACTTCAGAGCTGGAGTGTGGAAACAGCACAATGAGCCAATCAATTCATGTTCTGACGAGGGTCATACTGATAGCAGGAGAGAGCAGAATGACCGAGAGATGAGCTCATCAGTCTGCTGTCACTCAACCCATAGGACTCAGGACACTTTGTGGCAGTAAATGTATACCGTATACCCCGACTGGTTCTCCTTGATTTGATTTTAGTTGCTGCACTTTCTATGTATTGCCTCTAAACTCACCAGCATCAGACTTTTCCCAGCCGAACATCACAGACAATAAATCACAGTTGGGGAATCTGCCCCCCTCACGTCCCCAACTAGGAGTCTTCCCAGGCAGAGAATGAAGCTTCTCACTCACTGAGCCGCATCATCCGGAACACTCTGTACTATCTATAGGTCAGGAGGAATTTGGCTTCGATTTCCGTGACATCACGGAGAGTGGAAAGTCGACAGACACAAAAAGTGAAATATGCGACCTTTCTGTATAGCAGAGGAAGTAACATCCAGCTTCTGGTGAAGGGGGAATTGTGTGCGGCGTCCATGGAGCTGATGATGTCATGCGGTTCATTCCTGCTGGCCGCCTCCTCACTGGATGACCACACACTAACCCTGAGGACTCCGATTTTATGATGGAAAATCCTAATACTGAATCAGCTTTAGATTCGACTTTGTAACCAGAAAAATGTTGAAATAAAAATACAAGACTTATGTATGCAATGGTACTGTTCAGCCGATGTCACTGCTGGGAGTGGGAGCCCCGCCAGAGACAAGGCGTCTACAGAACGCCAATTTCTGATCTCCATCATAATAGTAGCTGGAAGAGAGTGTAACAGTTTAAAAGGAAAGTCTATCTTTATTTCTCTCCGGAGTTAAGCTTTAAGTTCTCAGGGAACGGCAGGAGAAAGGAAACGTGAAAGGTTCTATCTGCAGACTTTCTTTGATCCGCAGGAGAAAGGGGAAAAAGCTCCATTTTCAAACTTATTCACCAAGAATAATTCTTTACAAATGGTAAGTGTTGTACAGCATTCACAGATACAGTGTACGTTCCGTCAGACACGACAATAGATGGCAAGAAAAATCCAACACGTTTCAAGGGCTCAACACTCCCTCTTCATCCAGGAAAATAACATTTCTTCAGATCACCGGTCATTGATTCCCTGATGGAGGAGTGCTGAGACCAGTATCAGGGGACCCCCACCCCACCAAGGATAACCTTCCAGGTATGGTACTGCCTCTAAAATCTAGACCAAAAAACCTCTCCAGTTGTAGGGTCCAGCACTCTACCAACGCACCTTTTTAGGGAGCATGTCCTCCTATTTATGAAAGATGAAAAGACTCACAAAAAGTTCAGTGTCAGGAGTGATGTCTGAGGTTAAAGTATTCCCAGTATTTCTCCAGACTACCCCCTCCATTGTACTCCTCGTATTTCTCAAGACTGAGTCCTCCAAACTACCCCCTCTATCTTACTTCCTGGTATGTCTCCGGCCTGAGTCCCACTCCACCGTTCTCCCAGCTGAAGTCTTCCAGACTGCCCCCTCTCAACACTTCCAAAATTTCTCCACAGTAAGTCCTGCAGACTGACCCCTCCATTGTACTCCCAGTATGTCTCTGAACGAAGTCCTCCAGACTGCCCCCTCCATTGTACTCCCAGTATGTCTCTGAACTAAGTCCTCCAGACTGCCCCCTCCATTGTACTCCCAGTATGTCTCTGAACTACGTCCTCCAGACTGCCCCCTCCATTGTACTCCCAGTATGTCTCTGAACTAAGTCCTCCAGACTGCTCTCTCCATTGTACTCCCAGTATGTCTCTGAATTAAGTCCTGCAGACTGCCCCCTCCATTGTACTCCCAGTATGTCTCTGAACTAAGTCCTCCAGACTGCCCCCTCCATTGTACTCCCAGTATGTCTCTGAACTATGTCCTGCAGACTGCCCCCTCCATTGTACTCCCAGTATGTCTCTGAACTAAGTCCTGCAGACTGTCCCCTCCATTGTACTCCCAGTATGTCTCTGAACTAAGTCCTCCAGACTGCCCTCTCCATTGTACTCCCAGTATGTCTCTGAACGAAGTCCTCCAGACTGCCCTCTCCATTGTACTCCCAGTATGTCTCTGAACTAAGTCCTCCAGACTGCCCCCTCCATTGTACTCTTGGTATTTTTCAAGACTGAGTCCTCCAGACTGCCCTCTCCATTGTACTCCCGGTATTTCTCAAGACGCGCTCTCCATTGCACTCCCTGTATGTCTCTGGACTAAGTCCTCCAGACTGCTCCTTCCATTGTACTCCTGGTATTTCTCCAAAGTACCCCCTCTATCTTACATCCTGGTATGTCTCCAGCCTGAGTCCAGCTCAGCCATAGTCCCAGCTGAAGTCTTCCAGACTGCCCCCTCTCAACACTTCCAATATTTCTCCAGTTTCACTGTACTCCCAGTATTTCTTGAGGTTGAGTCCTCCATACTGTCCCCTCTATCTTTCCCCTGGTATGTCTCAGGCCTGAGTCCTCCACATTGCCCGCTCCACCGTACTCCCATTTGAAGTCTTTCAGACATCCCCCTTGCCCATACCCCCAAAATTTCTCTAGATTGAGTCCTCCACGCTGCCCCCTCCATTGTACTCCCAGTCTCTGGACTAAATCCTCTGGATTGCCTGTTCCACTGTAATCCCAGTTGAGTTCACCAGGCTGCCCCCTTGTCCATACTCCCAGTATTTCTTGAGGTTGAGTTCTCCAGGCTGCCCCCTTGTCCTACTCCCAGTATTTCTCGTGGCTGAGTCCTCCAAGCTGCCCCCTCCCCCGTACTCCCACTATTTCTCCAGATAGAGTCCTCCAGACTGCCCCCTCCCCCGTACTCCCACTATTTTTCCAGATTACGTCCTCCAGACTGCCCCCTCCCCCGTACTCCCACTATTTCTCCAGATTACGTCCTCCAGACTGCCCCCTCCCCCGTACTCCCACTATTTCTCCAGATTACGTCCTCCAGACTGCCCCCTCCCCCGTACTCCCACTATTTCTCCAGATTACGTCCTCCAGACTGCCCCCTCCCCCGTACTCCCACTATTTCTCCAGATTGAGTCCTCCAGACTGCCCCCTCCCCCGTACTCCCACTATTTCTCCAGATTGTGTCCTCCAGACTGCCCCCTCCCCCCCTACTCCCACTATTTCTCCAGATTACGTCCTCCAGACTGCCCCCTCCCCCGTACTCCCACTATTTCTCCAGATTACGTCCTCCAGACTGCCCCCTCCCCCGTACTCCCACTATTTCTCCAGATTGCGTCCTCCAGACTGCCCCCTCCCCCGTACTCCCACTATTTCTCCAGATTGCGTCCTCCAGACTGCCCCCTCCCCCGTACTCCCACTATTTCTCCAGATTGCGTCCTCCAGACTGCCCCCTCCCCCGTACTCCCACTATTTCTCCAGATTGTGTCCTCCAGACTGCCCCCTCCCCCGTACTCCCACTATTTCTCCAGATTACGTCCTCCAGACTGCCCCCTCCCCCGTACTCCCACTATTTCTCCAGATTGCGTCCTCCAGACTGCCCCCTCCCCCGTACTCCCACTATTTCTCCAGATTGAGTCCTCCAGACTGCCCCCTCCCCCGTACTCCCACTATTTCTCCAGATTGTGTCCTCCAGACTGCCCCCTCCCCCGTACTCCCACTATTTCTCCAGATTGTGTCCTCCAGACTGCCCCCTCCCAGCAGACCTGCAGTGACTCAGAGTTGTACACCGGATGCGCCTACATTAGAGACGAGCACATGTGTAATTTATCAGAAACAGTCACGCTACAGCATAGCTGCATGCCAATCCTGAGCGGACTCGCGGAGAGAGACCAGTGTAGAGATCCATTAAGTTCCTCAGTTCGTTTCTCTGCTGAGCTTATCAATAATAATGGAGAACAAGCCACTGACAGAATCAATACACGACCCATTACAAGATTGCCTTCAGCCCATCTCACGTACGGGAAATCACTTCTGAAGATGTTCCTGTCCCTGACAACAATAATACATTTTAGATCCCCCCCCCAGAACGGATCTCCCCGCAGTGCAGATCTCCCCCTCATATGACCACAGGTAAAGTATATGTAAACCCTCACCTTGAAAAACAACCAATTTAGTTTGAAGTTGAAATGAAAGTCAAAACATTTGTGTACAGATATAAAAACATTATAAACAACTTTTTTCCCTTTTTGTAATCACATACTCTCTCAGTTCTCAGCTACATAGAGAGCTGGGGGAGGGGAAATAGCAGTACACCGATCTTCCCAGAGAATGGCTGTGCGGGGTGTGGGGGTGTCAGCAGAAGTCTGATGATTGGAGGAGAGCAGGCCGAGTTCCCAGCACAGCTAGAGAACTGACCACGCTGTGCTCTCATGCTTAGTGTGGTAATAGGAAAGCAGAGGGGACTAATAGGCTCATCAAGTATTTTACACAAAGAGAACAGGAGACTTCTTCGTAGCAGGACATGGGGGAGCGGGCACAGAGCAGGAACAGGAAATGTTGGGGCGATTTATCCTTTAACCACCTCCCGCCCCCCCTCTTCATAGCAGGACATGGGGGAGCACAGAGCAGGAACAGGAAATGTTGGGGCGATTTACCCTTTAACCACCTCCCGCCCCCCTCTTCATAGCAGGACATGGGGGAGCGGGCACAGAGCAGGAACAGGAAATGTTGGGGCGATTTATCCTTTAACCACCTCCCGCCCCCCCTCTTCATAGCAGGACATGGGGGAGCGGGCACAGAGCAGGAACAGGAAATGTTGGGGCGATTTATCCTTTAACCACCTCCCGCCCCCCCTCTTCATAGCAGGACATGGGGGAGCGGGCACAGAGCAGGAACAGGAAATGTTGGGGCGATTTATCCTTTAACCACCTCCCGCCCCCCCTCTTCATAGCAGGACATGGAGGAGCGGGCACAGAGCAGGAACAGGAAATGTTGGGGCGATTTATCCTTTAACCACCTCCCGCCCCCCCTCTTCATAGCAGGACATGGGGGAGCGGGCACAGAGTAGGGATAGGAAATGTTGGGGTGATTTATCCTTTAACCACCTCCCGCCCCCCCTCTTCATAGCAGGACATGGGGGAGCGGGCACAGAGCAGGAACAGGAAATGTTGAGGTGATTTCTCCTTTAACCACCTCCCGCCCCCCCTCTTCATAGCAGGACATGGGGGAGCACAGAGCAGGAACAGGAAATGTTGGGGCGATTTATCCTTTAACCACCTCCCGCCCCCCCTCTTCATAGCAGGACATGGGGGAGCACAGAGCAGGAACAGGAAATGTTGGGGTGATTTATCCTTTAACCACCTCCCGCCCCCCCTCTTCATAGCAGGACATGGGGGAGCACAGAGCAGGAACAGGAAATGTTGGGGTGATTTATCCTTTAACCACCTCCCGCCCCCCCTCTTCATAGCAGGACATGGGGGAGCACAGAGCAGGAACAGGAAATGTTGGGGTGATTTATCCTTTAACCACCTCCCGCCCCCCCTCTTCATAGCAGGACATGGGGGAGCACAGAGCAGGAACAGGAAATGTTGGGGTGATTTATCCTTTAACCACCTCCCGCCCCCCCTCTTCATAGCAGGACATGGGGGAGCGGGCACAGAGCAGGAACAGGAAATGTTGGGGTGATTTATCCTTTAACCACCTCCCGCCCCCCCTCTTCATAGCAGGACATGGGGGAGCGGGCACAGAGCAGGAACAGGAAATGTTGAGGTGATTTCTCCTTTAACCACCTCCCGCCCCCCCTCTTCATAGCAGGACATGGGGGAGCACAGAGCAGGAACAGGAAATGTTGGGGCAATTTATCCTTTAACCACCTCCCGCCCCCCCTCTTCATAGCAGGACATGGGGGAGCACAGAGCAGGAACAGGAAATGTTGGGGTGATTTATCCTTTAACCACCTCCCGCCCCCCCTCTTCATAGCAGGACATGGGGGAGCACAGAGCAGGAACAGGAAATGTTGGGGTGATTTATCCTTTAACCACCTCCCGCCCCCCCTCTTCATAGCAGGACATGGGGGAGCACAGAGCAGGAACAGGAAATGTTGGGGTGATTTATCCTTTAACCACCTCCCGCCCCCCCTCTTCATAGCAGGACATGGGGGAGCACAGAGCAGGAACAGGAAATGTTGGGGTGATTTATCCTTTAACCACCTCCCGCCCCCCCTCTTCATAGCAGGACATGGGGGAGCGGGCACAGAGCAGGAACAGGAAATGTTGGGGTGATTTATCCTTTAACCACCTCCCGCCCCCCCTCTTCATAGCAGGACATGGGGGAGCACAGAGCAGGAACAGGAAATGTTGGGGTGATTTATCCTTTAACCACCTCCCGCCCCCCCTCTTCATAGCAGGACATGGGGGAGCGGGCACAGAGCAGGAACAGGAAATGTTGGGGTGATTTATCCTTTAACCACCTCCCGCCCCCCCTCTTCATAGCAGGACATGGGGGAGCGGGCACAGAGCAGGAACAGGAAATGTTGGGGTGATTTATCCTTTAACCACCTCCCGCCCCCCCTATAGGGAAATGTTGTTCTGGGAGACCTCATATGACTTCTGGCGGTGCTTGGTGGTGTGCGGTGTCCTAGGACACAGATCACCGATGATGTAGGCTATACCATGTGATCAGCTCTGTCCAATCACAGCTGATCACATGTAAACAGGAAATGCTGGTTACCGGCAGGCCTCTCCTCATGCTGACAACGCCTGAGGAGAGATGAGCCGGTAAGTGCCATTCCTCAGAGGGGACATTTACACTGATAATCAGGGCACTGGCCATCAGTGCAGCCCCATCAGTGCTGCCTTTCAGTGCATATCAGTGCCCATCAGTGCAGTCTATCAGAGCCAATCAGTGCCACCTATCAGTGCCATCTATCAGTGCAGTCTATCAGAGCCAATCAGTGCCACCTATCAGTGCCATCTATCAGTGCCACTCATCAGTGCAGTCTATCAGTGCCCATCACTGCTACCTATCAGTGCCAGTCAGTGCTGCCTATCAGTACCCATCAATGCCACCTATAAGTGCCCATTAGTGATGCCTGTCAATGCCCATCAGTGCTGCCTATCACTGCCTCCTCATCAGTGCAGTCTACAAGTACCCATCAGTTCCACCTATCAGTGACAGTCAGTGCCGCCTATCAATGATGCCCGTCAGTACCCATCAGTGCCACCTATCAGTGACAGTCAGTGCCGCCTATCAATGATGCCCGTCAGTACCCATCAGTGCCACCTATCAGTGACAGTCAGTGCCGCCTATCAATGATGCCCGTCAGTACCCATCAGTGCCACCTATCAGTGACAGTCAGTGCCGCCTATCAATGATGCCCGTCAGTACCCATCAGTGCCACCTATCAGTGACAGTCAGTGCTGCCTATCAATCATGCCTGTCAGTACCCATCAGTGCCACCTATCAGTGACAGTCAGTGCCGCCTATCAATGATGCCTGTCAGTACCCATCAGTGCCACCTATCAGTGACAGTCAGTGCCGCCTATCAATGATGCCCGTCAGTACCCATCAGTGCCGCCTATCAATGATGCCCGTCAGTACCCATCAGTGCCACCTATCAGTGACAGTCAGTGCCGCCTATCAATGATGCCTGTCAGTACCCATCAGTGCCACCTATCAGTGACAGTCAGTGCCGCCTATCAATGATGCCTGTCAGTCCCCATCAGTGCCACCTATCAATGACAGTCAGTGCCGCCTATCAATGATGCCTGTCAGTACCCATCAGTGCCACCTATCAGTGACAGTCAGTGCCGCCTATCAATGATGCCTGTCAGTCCCCATCAGTGCCACCTATCAATGATGCCCGTCAGTACCTATCAGTGCCACCTATCAATGACAGTCAGTGCCACCTATCAATGATGCCCGTCAGTACCTATCAGTGCCACCTATCAGTGACAGTCAGTGCCGCCTATCAATGATGCCTGTCAGTACCTATCAGTGCCACCTATCAGTGACAGTCAGTGCCGCCTATCAATGATGCCTGTCAGTACCTATCAGTGCCACCTATCAGTGACAGTCAGTGCCGCCTATCAATGATGCCTGTCAGTCCCCATCAGTGCCACCTATCAATGACAGTCAGTGCCGCCTATCAATGATGCCTGTCAGTACCCATCAGTGCCACCTATCAGTGACAGTCAGTGCCGCCTATCAATGATGCCTGTCAGTCCCCATCAGTGCCACCTATCAATGATGCCCGTCAGTACCTATCAGTGCCACCTATCAATGACAGTCAGTGCCACCTATCAATGATGCCCGTCAGTACCTATCAGTGCCACCTATCAGTGACAGTCAGTGCCGCCTATCAATGATGCCTGTCAGTACCTATCAGTGCCACCTATCAGTGACAGTCAGTGCCGCCTATCAATGATGCCTGTCAGTACCTATCAGTGTAGGAGAATAATTACTTACTGTAGTTACAAAATTTTATAACAGAAACTAAGAACTTTTTTTTTTTTAGTTTGTTTAGCATAAAATAAAACCCCAGAAGTGATTAAATACCACCAAAAGAAAGCTCTACTTGTGTGAAAACAATGATGTCATCTGGGTACAATGTTGTATGACCGCGCAATTGTCAAAGTGCGGCAGCGTCTTCTCTGCCCTTCATCTACACCCTGTTGGCTACTGAATTCTATTTTCATCCCCCCTCAGGCTCCGCCCACACGATGAGAATATCGGGCGAATGATCGTCAGGGTTTTTTTGCATTCTACCAAACGTTGGTACCAAAGTTCCGAACATTCCTGTACGATGGAACAATTCGGGAGTGATGTCGCGTGTATTGTACTTGTATCTTCGAACAAAAACTGTACGGATTAAACAAAAATCTTCCGATCTGGTATCACGCCAGGAAAACGTTCGTGCTCGTCCCTTGTGATCATTTCGGATGAAAGCGGCGTACGAACGATCAGAATATCGCACGATGGCTTGGCAAGCCGTATTTTCTGATCGTGTGTTCTAGGCTTTAGACATAGTTAGATGAGGACATTCAATACCTGCAGCTGCTGACACCATATATTATGTATTGTGTGAAACGTAATTCCAGGAACATTGCACAAGATCCGAGGATGGAGACAATGAAGGACCACAATTCCAGGAACATTGCACAAGATCCGAGGATGGAGACAATGAAGGACCACAATTCCAGGAACATTGCACAAGATCCGAGGATGGGGACAATGAAGGACCACAATTCCAGGAACATTGCACAAGATCCGAGGATGGAGACAATGAAGGACCACAATTCCAGGAACATTGCACAAGATCCGAGGATGGAGACAATGAAGGACCACAATTCCAGGAACATTGCACAAGATCCGAGGATGGGGACAATGAAGGACCACAATTCCAGGAACATTGCACAAGATCCGAGGATGGGGACAATGAAGGACCACAATTCCAGGAACATTGCACAAGATCCGAGGATGGGGACAATGAAGGACCTCCTGATGGCACCTCCATGCAGACCAGTAGATGAGGCAATTAGGAAATGGCTTTGCTGCGTCTGAATTGCTCCTCCGTATCTGCTGACCGCTCAATGTTTATACTGAGAATGGATCAATGATCCTCTGCTAAAAGCATCGCGCTGATCTATGTGGTCCTTCAAGAAGCTTCCGTCATGACAGCTCTCTAACATTTCATCGCATCCTCCTGATTGCTCTGCCCATTAGTCCAACACAGGAAATGAGAAAGTGCATGGAAATCAATCAAAACTCCTCAAAAGACCTTCTGAATTCTGGGGAAGAAAGCTAAAAAATCTCAGAAATTACTTATATAGTCAGAAAACCCCACCCCGAAGCCAAGGCCTGCCACATGCATTCCTCTACCCAACAAGAGCCCAATGCGGTGACAGGGAGGCGGGGCTCTCACTGGACAGTGCGGTGACAGATGGGCGGGGCTGTCACTGGACAGTGCAGTGACAGGTGGTGATAGGTGGGCGGGGCTCTCACTGGACAGTGCGGTGACAGGTGTTGATAGGTGGGCGGGGCTCTCACTGGACAGTGCGGTGACAGGTGGGCGGGGGCTCTCACCGGACAGTGCGGTGACAGGTGGGTGGGGCTCTCACCAGACAGTGCGGTGACAGGTGGGTGGGGCTCTCACCAGACAGTGCGGTGACAGGTGGGTGGGGCTCTCACCAGACAGTGCGGTGACAGGTGGGTGGGGCTCTCACCAGACAGTGCGGTGACAGGTGGGTGGGGCTCTCACCGGACAGTGCGATGACAGGTGGGCGGGGCTCTCACCAGACAGTGCGGTGACAGGTGGGCGGGGCTCTCACCAGACAGTGCGGTGACAGGTGGGCGGGGCTCTCACCAGACAGTGCGGTGACAGGTGGGCGGGGCTCTCACCGGACAGTGCGGTGACAGGTGGGCGGGGCTCTCACCGGACAGTGCGGTGACAGGTGGGCGGGGCTCTCACCGGGCAGTGCGGCGACAGGTGGGCGGGGCTCTCACCGGGCAGTGCGGCGACAGGTGGGCGGGGCTCTCACCGGACAGTGCGGTGACAGGTGGGCGGGGCTCTCACCGGACAGTGCGGTGACAGGTGGGCGGGGCTCTCACCGGACAGTGCGGTGACAGGTGGGCGGGGCTCTCACCGGACAGTGCGGTAACAGGTGGGCGGGGCTTCCAATTGACAGATGGGTGGGACTTGCCTTAACAAGGGGCTTATTTGATGACTGGAGATGTCCTCAGTAGTGGAAGGCGGCGGAGCACCAACGAGGTGCAATGAAGTGTTTTTTCGCCTTGTGGTTGCTGCTCTTAGGGGTGACTTGGTAGTTTTAGATCTTTCATAAGGCCAAACGTTTCAGTTTAAAGGAAAACTCCAGTTTCATTAAAAATTGGGCACTAAGCGAACATACGAGATTCTTCAGATTCATCCCCTTTCTCATGGAATGGACAGATTGTTTTCCCCAGAAATCTTCCCAGAGCTCACATTATAATGCATTGGAGATCTGCTGCGTGTCTAAAGGGGCTTTCATGACACGTAACATTTCCTAAGACAACAGAGACTGGTCAGGTGACAATGGTGTGCAGCAGGACGGCAGTTGGAAATGGGACCCGGAAGTGATTGAAGAGGACTGTAGCAGCGGTGTCGTAGCGGTGCTCATCACAGTGACTACAGCTTCTAGAGAGATCACACAGGTATGGTATAAACACAGTTCTATAGCTACAAGCCGGACCAATGTACCCAAGTAACACTACAACAATCAGTAAGCGCTTCATAGAATCCAGCAAACTCTGCAACTGTGCTGAACACAAAGTCCACTCTACCAGCTCCACACAGGAACACTGGGAATGTACTTCCTGCACTAATCACATAGAAATATCCACAGCAGGGTCACAGAAGAATAAAAAGGAAGAAGATGAATATTGACCAAACACCAGTTTATGAGAATGAGGGACACCAAGAAGCCTACAGCACATGTGATGGGAGAAGCTCTGCTGTGTCACCATTAGCCATTAGGCCGGGATGGCAACTCTCAGACGTCCGGAAGTCCCACACAAACAGCGGTCCCTAAATAAACCCCATATATAGAAGAGAACACTTCCCAGGTTGCCCAACAGTGACCTCATATCCCCATCAGTGGCCTCCTGAACAAAGACGATACATACAGTACATCCGACACTCACCTGGACAGGCAGGTAAACTGGAGAGATGGGCTGAGGGGTTATAGGAGACTCCTAATGCACACATCAGAGACTCGGTGATGTCAGGGTGGATCTGTATGAATAAAGAATGAACCTCCATTGTCCATAGCCACCATCTGACATGAAGGAACTCAATATTCACAACTGTAAGGTCCACCTCACCATCCTGAAATAATCACCGATGGCCACCTACACAACCAGCATCCGTATCATTTCAAGTCTCTCCACCTTTGCTGTCAATCTCAGGACAACTCCACCCTACAAAGTCCCAGCTGCCTGCAGCTTCCGGGCACCCCCACAGCCTTCGGGGACGCCCATTTCATGTATCCCAGGAGGCTTCGGGGCAATCTACAACTTACTGCCCATTTGCTGCATCATCAGGGAGCCATTGGCAAGAGCCATTGGCAAGAACCAGAAAGGACTGGTGGCCCCTGATGATAGACAAGAGGAAGATGGCGGCACAGGATAGCAAACCCTCATTATTGTTTTTAGGAGTCCGTCACATCTCTGCCACCTTTCTCAGTTCTACTGCATCCAACTGGACATATCAGGTACTGTGTAGGAAATGAAAGGAATATGAAGGAGGATCACCAATCGCTACACAAAGTCTGACTGTAAAGGAAATCACGCTGTATGTTCAGTTCATAATTATCGGTGCCATATTTTCCTGAAAGTATTTCAAAATGGCCCTAAAGGCATTTCTTACCTTAATGTATTCTCTGCAAATGTCTTATTACTTGTTCTTCTCCCCCTCCCTATATACTTACCTGACTCTTCACTTCATCCAGCGCTGTGCCCATCTGCAGCGGCGCTCTTCCTCCTCTCACAGGACATCGAGGCAGCAATGGGAACCATTGGCTCCTGCTGCTGTCAGTCAGATCCTGTCAGGAGGGAGCGGGGTTCAGGACCACAGTGTACAGGATCTCTGCACAAAGAAGGGGAGTGTGACATGCTTGTTATTCTAAGAAAAAGAAATGGAGCTTGTACAGCGGCTATAAATCCTTCATCTGGTTTCTATGTTATTCTCTGGCCCCAATGGGGAGATTCACCCTCTATTAGTCCTCCTGATCAATGCCATTGGGAAAGAAGGTGACAAGAAATTAGGCAACTGTCACTGAAGGAGGTGAATTTTTCATGGGGGACACCTGCACCAGTAACTGTCTTATCGGTGATTTCCACTCATTTTGATGAAAACTTTACTCACTTCCTGTTGTGTCTCTTGAATTGGAAGTGAAGAAGGAAGAAAATCTCCCAAGAGAAACAAAGATAACAAAATAAAAAACAAATATGACAGGGGTTCTAACCATTCAACGGAACCCCTAGGTGCTTGTTCTACACAACAGCGTGTCCACAGCTAGCCACAGCATTTCATTGAAAGAGAGGAATAGGAGAAAGCAGAGCCTGCAAACGTAATGAACAGATATACTGCGAGGGGTGATCCCCCAGCCCAGTGTGAAAAGGTGGAGCTCTGATTATGGTGGAAGCCACAATGGTGTCATGAATGTTGTGGATGAACATCACCTGAAGATGTACAGAGAGAAAAAGAGAGAAGAATGTATCAGAATCCAGAGTCTCTGCTGTGTGAAGCATCGCCCCAAAAAAAACCCAAAAAATTATTATATATATAAAACTTCAAAAAGGGAACGGTTACTTGTTAAGCTACATGAAACAAATTACAGAAACCACAGCGGACAGGGAAGGGTTAATAGGATGGGTTAGCTCTGTAATCTACAATGGGCCTGTTATTCCTCAGAATGCAACGAATGATGTAAAGTGAACCCAGCCCCTTCTCATCCCACCAGACAAGGTTCAAAGACGGAGGAGACTATGAAGATGGCCAAGCAAGAACATGAGGTGAACCCAGACCCTCCTGATCTCACCAGATGAGGGTCAAAGACTGGGGAGACCAAAAACAAGGTCCAGGAAGAATTTAAAGTGAACTCAGCCACTTCTAATCCAAACAGATGAGGTTCAAAGACTGAGGAGACCATGAAGACAGCCAAGGAAGAACATGAGATGAAGCTAGCCCTTGCTGATGCCACCAGATTAGGTTCATAGACTGAATTAGCACTGAAGAAGGTCCAGGAAGGAGAAGAAGTGAACCCATCCCCTTCTGATCCCACCAGACAAGGTTCAAAGACGGAGGAGACTATGAAGATGGCCAAGCAAGAACATGAGGTGAACCCAGACCCTCCTGATCTCACCAGATGAGGGTCAGAGACGGAGAAGACCAAGAAGAAGGTCCAGGAAGAATGTAAAGTGAACCCAGCCTCTTGTAATCCAACCAGATTAGGTTCTTAGACTGAATTAGCTCTGAAGAAGGTCCAGGAAGGAGAAGAAGTGAACCCAGCCCCTTCTGATCCCACCAGATGAGGGTCAGAGACGGAGAAGACCAAGAAGAAGGTCCAGGAAGAATGTAAAGTGAACCCAGCCTCTTGTAATCCAACCAGATTAGGTTCTTAGACTGAGGTAGCCCTGAAGAAGGTCCAGGAGGGACAAGAAGTGAACCCAGCCCCTTCTGATCCCACCAGATGAGGGTCAGAGACTGAAAAGACCAAGAAGAAGGTCCAGGAAGAATGTAAAGTGAACTCAGCCTCTTCTAATCAAACCAGATGAGGTTCAGAGACTGAGGAGACCATGAAGATGGCCCAGGAAGAACACGAGGTGAACCCAGCCCCCTCCAGAAAGGAAGGAGCTGGATAAACGCTCTGACTCTCAGCAACGCCCCTAGTTGGATACACCACACATTTTTCTACACATTTACTGCATGAAGAAGCCTTTGAAGAAGAGACAAGCCGCTTATCAATCTCTTCATGCCGGCCACATTAAACATTTTTATGATCTCAGTTTTCGGCGTTTGTGGAAAGCAGAGAAACACTGGGAATGATTTAAAGCCAACCTGTCAGCTGTTCAAACAACGAAGAGCAGACAACACATTTATTAGCCAGAAACACCCTCCCCAGTGGTGTGCCCTTCTGAAACTAGTTTTACTTTGTTACTGAGACCCGACTGACAGACTCCGCCTACTGCTAACCTTACAGAACCAATAACAGAAGGCCTGGATTGGTGAATGATTGGAGCGATGTGGGCGTCATGATGACAAGATCTGTAACAATGAATGACCAGTCTATCTTCTCCTCAAACACAGCAAAGGAAATGATCCAGAAGGCCGGGACCGACAGATTCCCTTCGCTGAAAACAGTTTATTGATCGAACGTTAGCTGTGTAAAGTCACGTCAAAAACCTGCGTTTTTCAGCTTTTTTTTAGCGTTTTTGTATTAGCGTTTACAGCTAAAAAACTCCTCTAGAATCCCACTAGTTCTGGGTTTTTTCCAGCCAAAAAATGACATCAAAAGCCAAAAACAGCCGCTGTAAAATCGTCCCGTGTGCAGGAGGAATATGGCCAGCATTGGATTTCTTAGAACTAACCATTTGAGTATAGACATGGATACACCCCTTCCTTTCCTGCCCATTGTTCAGTTTTCAGTGTTAGTTTGACTGACAATCACTCCATCATACAACACAGCACCCAAACAAAAGTCACATCACTTTTTCTTTCATTACTTTCAATAACTACAGAGTTTATTCTTATCTTTTTCCTTCGCTCTCCTCTCTCAGATCTCAGTACAGCCCTCAGACGGGTGTACACTGTAGTACGCTCCATGAGAACGGACCTCAGATCCCAGTGCGGCCCTCAGACAGGAGTATGCTGTACTACACTCCATGAGAACGGACCTCAGATCTCAGTACAGCCCTCAGATGGGTGTACACTGTAGTACGCTCCATGGGAATGGACCTCAGATCTCAGTACAGCCCTCAGATGGGTGTACACTGTAGTACGCTCCATGGGAACAGACCTCAGATCTCAGTACAGCCCTCAGATGGGTGTACACTGTAGTACGCTCCATGGGAACAGACCTCAGATCTCAGTGCGACCCTCAGACGGGTGTATGCTGTACTACGCTCTATGAGAACGGACGTTAGATCTCAGTACAGCCCTCAGATGGGTGTACACTGTAGTACGCTCCATGGGAATGGACCTTAGATCTCAGTACAGCCCTCAGATGGGTGTACACTGTAGTACGCTCCATGGGAACAGACCTCAGATCTCAGTGCGGCCCTCAGACAGGAGTATGCTGTACTACGCTCCATGAGAACGGACCTCAGATCTCAGTACAGCCCTCAGATGGGTGTACACTGTAGTACGCTCCATGAGAACAGATCTCAGTACAGCCCTCAGACAGGTGTACACTGTAGTACGCTCCATGGGAACAGACCTTAGATCTCAGTGCGGCCCTCAGATGGGTGTACACTGTAGTACGCTCCATGAGAACGGACCTCAGATCTCAGTACAGCCCTCAGATGGGTGAATGCTGTAGTACGCTCCATGAGAACGGACCTCAGATCTCAGCACAGCCCTCAGAAGGGTGTACACTGTAGTACGCTCCATGAGAACGGACCTCAGATCTCAGTACGGCCCTCAGATGGATGTACACTGTAGTATGCTCCATGGGAATGAACCTTAGATCTCAGTACAGCCCTCAGATGGATGTACACTGTAGTATGCTCCATGGGAATGGACCTTAGATCTCAGTACAGCCCTCAGACGGGTGTACATTGTAGTATGCTCCATGGGAATGGACCTTACATCTCAGTACGGCCCTCAGACAGATGTATGCTGTACTACGCTCCATGAGAACGGACCTTAGATCTCAGTACGGCCCTAAAACGGGTGTATGCTGTATTACGCTCCATGGACTTTACATCTCAGTACAGCCCTCAGACGGGTGTATGCTGTAGTACACTCCAGGAGAATGGACCTTAGATCTCAGTATGGCTCTCAGACAGGTGCATGCTGTAGTACGCTCCATGGGGGACGGGCCTTAGATCTCAGTATGGCTCTCAGACAGGTGCATGCTGTAGTACGCTCCATGGGGGACGGGCCTTAGATGTCAGTATGGCCGGATTTCAGGAATCGTTCCAGACTTCCTCCGGAAAATTGTTCTTTAGAGGGATAAAGCCTGTCAAGCGTCACGCCATAACAGCGGCCGTAATCTGCACATTACTACTGACCACCATACAAATACTGGGAGGACCTCCTTCTGTATGTAGAACATTAGAGAGGTCAACCCTTCGAGGCGTCGCACCATAACAGCGTCCGTAATCCGCACATTACTACTGACCACCATACAAATACTGGGAGGACCTCCTTCTGTATGTAGAACATTAGAGAGGTCAACCCTTTGAGGCGTCGCGCCATAACAGCGGCCGTAATCTATATGGACGCTCTCTACTATGGAAGGCGTCTATCCTCCTCCAATGAGCCATGACTGTGGGCAGATTTCTGGCACAGAACCAAAGCAAATTCTGGCTTCCAATACACAGCTGATCCTTTGACAGATCTTTCATGAATGAAAACATTACCGGTATTAATGCCGAGACATCGTCACTCCCATCTGTGCCAACAAATACCTTCATTTCCTACAGACACTGCGGCTTAATGGGATTCCTGGCACAGCTTGGCTCTCAGTCATGGTGGAACTACAAAGGATGGAATGTCATGTTGGGACTTGTAACTGCACCACACATCACTTAGAATAGGCGAACTCCGCCCAAACTCGGTGTGCCAGTTCGATATGGTGGCTGCCATGTTGAATTACACAGTCTTGTTGTAGTCTGCAAGGTCTATATACAGTATAGTGGGTGAGATAGACACTCAAAAGCCCAAATCCACCCGACAAACATTCAATGGGAAAGGAAGGGGTTAATCTTCAGAGGAACTCTCCAGAATGATAAAGAACCATACAGTCCAGTGTACAGGACACCAGGAACGGGTCCTGGAAGGGAGGAATACAGGGGAGCCACTATTTGGGTTGTGCTCCCTATAAAGTGATAACCTTATGGCAAGCGTCATACTTTCCGGCTCTGTAATGGCTCTACACAGAGGAACCTCTTCTTCTGGGGTCCCTAGTCAGCACTCCTGACCCCAGAGCAAGCAGCTTGTCTATTCACACAGAGCCATGGCTTGGCCCCGCCCCCTCTCTACCCTCATTGGCTCACTGCCTATGAGTGACAGCAGTGGGAGCCAATGGTGGCGAGTCGTGTTATTGTCATTATACTAGAATTATGGACTGGTATACTGGTGGAGTCATCTGGTCATTGTCATTATACTAGAATTATGGACTGGTATACTGGTGGGGAGTCATCTGGTCATTGTCATTATACTAGAATTATGGACTGGTATACTGGTGGTGAGTCATGTTATTGTCATTATAATAGAATTATGGACTGGTATACTGGTGAAGAGTCATCTGGTCATTGTCATTATACTAGAATTATGGACTGGTATACTGGTGGGGAGTCATCTGGTCATTGTCATTATACTAGAATTATGGACTAGTATACTGGTGGGGAGTCATCTGGTCATTGTCATTATACTAGAATTATGGACTGGTATACTGGTGGGGAGTCATCTGGTCATTGTCATTATACTAGAATTATGGACTGGTATACTGGTGGGGAGTCATCTGGTCATTGTCATTATACTAGAATTATGGACTGGTATACTGGTGGGGAGTCATCTGGTCATTGTCATTATACTAGAATTATGGACTGGTATACTGGTGAAGAGTCATCTGGTCATTGTCATTATACTAGAATTATGGACTGGTATACTGGTGAAGAGTCATCTGGTCATTGTCATTATACTAGAATTATGGACTGGTATACTGGTGAAGAGTCTCTGGTCATTGTCATTATACTAGAATTATGGACTGGTATACTGGTGAAGAGTCATCTGGTCATTGTCATTATACTAGAATTATGGACTGGTATACTGGTGAAGAGTCATCTGGTCATTGTCATTATACTAGAATTATGGACTGGTATACTGGTGAAGAGTCATCTGGTCATTGTCATTATACTAGAATTATGGACTGGTATACTGGTGGAGTCATCTGGTCATTGTCATTATACTAGAATTATGGACTGGTATACTGGTGAAGAGTCATCTGGTCATTGTCATTATACTAGAATTATGGACTGGTATACTGGTGAAGAGTCATCTGGTCATTGTCATTATACTAGAATTATGGACTGGTATACTGGTGAAGAGTCATCTGGTCATTGTCATTATACTAGAATTATGGACTGGTATACTGGTGGGGAGTCATCTGGTCATTGTCATCATACTAGAATTATGGACTGGTATACTGGTGAAGAGTCATCTGGTCATTGTCATTATACTAGAATTATGGACTGGTATACTGGTGAAGAGTCTCTGGTCATTGTCATTATACTAGAATTATGGACTGGTATACTGGTGAAGAGTCATCTGGTCATTGTCATTATACTAGAATTATGGACTGGTGAAGAGTCATCTGGTCATTGTCATTATACTAGAATTATGGACTGGTATACTGGTGGAGTCATCTGGTCATTGTCATTATACTAGAATTATGGACTGGTATACTGGTGAAGAGTCATCTGGTCATTGTCATTATACTAGAATTATGGACTGGTATACTGGTGAAGAGTCATCTGGTCATTGTCATTATACTAGAATTATGGACTGGTATACTGGTGGGGAGTCATCTGGTCATTGTCATTATACTAGAATTATGGACTGGTATACTGGTGGGGAGTCATCTGGTCATTGTCATTATACTAGAATTATGGACTGGTATACTGGTGGAGTCATCTGGTCATTGTCATTATACTAGAATTATGGACTGGTATACTGGTGGGGAGTCATCTGGTCATTGTCATCATACTAGAATTATGGACTGGTATACTGGTGAAGAGTCATCTGGTCATTGTCATCATACTAGAATTATGGACTGGTATACTGGTGAAGAGTCATCTGGTCATTGTCATCATACTAGAATTATGGACTGGTATACTGGTGAAGAGTCAACTGGTCATTGTCATTATACTAGAATTATGGACTGGTATACTGGTGGGGAGTCATCTGGTCATTGTCATTATACTAGAATTATGGACTGGTATACTGGTGAAGAGTCATCTGGTCATTGTCATTATACTAGAATTATGGACTGGTATACTGGTGGAGAGTCATCTGGTCATTGTCATTATACTAGAATTATGGACTGGTATACTGGTGGGGAGTCATCTGGTCATTGTCATCATACTAGAATTATGGACTGGTATACTGGTGAAGAGTCATCTGGTCATTGTCATTATACTAGAATTATGGACTGGTATACTGGTGGGGAGTCATCTGGTCATTGTCATTATACTAGAATTATGGACTGGTATACTGGTGAAGAGTCATCTGGTCATTGTCATCATACTAGAATTATGGACTGGTATACTGGTGAAGAGTCATCTGGTCATTGTCATTATACTAGAATTATGGACTGGTATACTGGTGGGGAGTCATCTGGTCATTGTCATCATACTAGAATTATGGACTGGTATACTGGTGGGGAGTCATCTGGTCATTGTCATCATACTAGAATTATGGACTGGTATACTGGTGGTGAGTCATCTGGTCACTGTCATTATACTAGAATTATGGACTGGTATACTGGTGGGGAGTCATCTGGTCATTGTCATCATACTAGAATTATGGACTGGTATACTGGTGGAGTCATCTGGTCATTGTCATTATACTAGAATTATGGACTGGTATACTGGTGGTGAGTCATCTGGTCATTGTCATTATACTAGAATTATGGACTGGTATACTGGTGGGGAGTCATCTGGTCATTGTCATTATACTAGAATTATGGACTGGTATACTGGTGAAGAGTCATCTGGTCATTGTCATTATACTAGAATTATGGACTGGTATACTGGTGGTGAGTCATCTGGTCATTGTCATCATACTAGAATTATGGACTGGTATACTGGTGAAGAGTCATCTGGTCATTGTCATTATACTAGAATTATGGACTGGTATACTGGTGGGGAGTCATCTGGTCATTGTCATCATACTAGAATTATGGACTGGTATACTGGTGGTGAGTCATCTGGTCATTGTCATTATACTAGAATTATGGACTGGTATACTGGTGGGGAGTCATCTGGTCATTGTCATCATACTAGAATTATGGACTGGTATACTGGTGAAGAGTCATCTGGTCATTGTCATTATACTAGAATTATGGACTGGTATACTGGTGGGGAGTCATCTGGTCATTGTCATTATACTAGAATTATGGACTGGTATACTGGTGAAGAGTCATCTGGTCATTGTCATTATACTAGAATTATGGACTGGTATACTGGTGGGGAGTCATCTGGTCATTGTCATTATAATAGAATTATGGACTGGTATACTGGTGGGGAGTCATCTGGTCATTGTCATTATATCAGAATTATGGACTGGTATACTGGTGGGGAGTCATCTGGTCATTGTCATTATACTAGAATTATGGACTGGTATACTGGTGGGGAGTCATCTGGTCATTGTCATTATACTAGAATTATGGACTAGTATACTGGTGAAGAGTCATCTGGTCATTGTCATTATACTAGAATTATGGACTGGTATACTGGTGGAGTCATCTGGTCATTGTCATTATACTAGAATTATGGACTGGTATACTGGTGAAGAGTCTCTGGTCATTGTCATTATACTAGAATTATGGACTGGTATACTGGTGAAGAGTCATCTGGTCATTGTCATTATACTAGAATTATGGACTGGTATACTGGTGGGGAGTCATCTGGTCATTGTCATTATACTAGAATTATGGACTGGTATACTGGTGGGGAGTCATCTGGTCATTGTCATTATACTAGAATTATGGACTGGTATACTGGTGGTGAGTCATCTGGTCATTGTCATTATACTAGAATTATGGACTGGTATACTGGTGGGGAGTCATCTGGTCATTGTCATTATACTAGAATTATTGACTGGTATACTGGTGGGGAGTCATCTGGTCATTGTCATTATACTAGAATTATGGACTGGTATACTGGTGGAGTCATCTGGTCATTGTCATTATACTAGAATTATGGACTGGTATACTGGTGAAGAGTCATCTGGTCATTGTCATTATACTAGAATTATGGACTGGTATACTGGTGAAGAGTCATCTGGTCATTGTCATTATACTAGAATTATGGACTGGTATACTGGTGGGGAGTCATCTGGTCATTGTCATTATACTAGAATTATGGACTGGTATACTGGTGGGGAGTCATCTGGTCATTGTCATTATACTAGAATTATGGACTGGTATACTGGTGGGGAGTCATCTGGTCATTGTCATTATACTAGAATTATGGACTGGTATACTGGTGGGGAGTCATCTGGTCATTGTCATTATAATAGAATTATGGACTGGTATACTGGTGAAGTCATCTGGTCATTGTCATTATACTAGAATTATGGACTGGTATACTGGTGAAGTCATCTGGTCATTGTCATTATACTAGAATTATGGACTGGTATACTGGTGGAGTCATCTGGTCATTGTCATTATATCAGAATTATGGACTGGTATACTGGTGGTGAGTCATCTGGTCATTGTCATCATACTAGAATTATGGACTGGTATACTGGTGAAGAGTCATCTGGTCATTGTCATCATACTAGAATTATGGACTGGTATACTGGTGAAGAGTCATCTGGTCATTGTCATCATACTAGAATTATGGACTGGTATACTGGTGAAGAGTCATCTGGTCATTGTCATTATACTAGAATTATGGACTGGTATACTGGTGAAGAGTCATCTGGTCATTGTCATTATACTAGAATTATGGACTGGTATACTGGTGGGGAGTCATCTGGTCATTGTCATTATACTAGAATTATGGACTGGTATACTGGTGGGGAGTCATCTGGTCATTGTCATTATACTAGAATTATGGACTGGTATACTGGTGGGGAGTCATCTGGTCATTGTCATTATAATAGAATTATGGACTGGTATACTGGTGGGGAGTCATCTGGTCATTGTCATTATACTAGAATTATGGACTGGTATACTGGTGGGGAGTCATCTGGTCATTGTCATTATACTAGAATTATGGACTGGTATACTGGTGGGGAGTCATCTGGTCATTGTCATTATACTAGAATTATGGACTGGTATACTGGTGGAGTCATCTGGTCATTGTCATTATACTAGAATTATGGACTGGTATACTGGCAGACACCGCCATCAGACCAGGATCTATTCTGCCGTCCGTAGTACAGTGCGACCAAAGACCGTCTCCTCTGGAGCCCCAACATCCACCTGGTAGAACCTTGTGAATGTACGCTGAGAAGACCAGGTGGCCGCCTTGCAAACCTGAGCCCCCGACTCCTGATGAGGAATTGCCAAAGAGATGCCCACATCAGTCACGGGGAAGAATGTCCCTTACATTGGTGATCAGTGGGAAGAATGTCCCTTACATTGGTGATCAGTGGGAAGAATGTCCCTTACATTGGGGGTCAGTGGGAAGAATGTCCCTTACATTGGTGATCAGTGGGAAGAATGTCCCTTACATTGGGGGTCAGTGGGAAGAATGTCCCTTACATTGGGGGTCAGTGGGAAGAATGCTCCTTACATTGGGGGTCAGTGGGAAGAATGTCCCTTACATTGGTGGTCAGTGGGAAGAATGTCCCTTACATTGGGGGTCAGTGGGAAGAATGTCCCTTACATTGGTGATCAGTGGGAAGAATGTCCCTTACATTGGGGGTCAGTGGGAAGAATGTCCCTTACATTGGTGATCAGTGGGAAGAATGTCCCTTACATTGGGGGTCAGTGGGAAGAATGTCCCTTACATTGGGGGTCAGTGGGAAGAATGCTCCTTACATTGGGGGTCAGTGGGAAGAATGTCCCTTACATTGGTGGTCAGTGGGAAGAATGTCCCTTACATTGGGGGTCAGTGGGAAGAATGTCCCTTACATTGGTGATCAGTGGGAAGAACGTCCCTTACATTGGGGGTCGGTGGGAAGAATGTCCCTTACATTGGGGGTCAGTGGGAAGAATGTCCCTTACATTGGGGGTCAGTGGGAAGAATGTCCCTTACATTGGGGGTCAGTGGGAAGAATGTCCCTTACATTGGGGGTCAGTGGGAAGAATGTCCCTTACATTGGTGGTCAGTGGGAAGAATGTCCCTTACATTGGGGGGTCAGTGGGAAGAATGTCCCTTACATTGGGGGTCAGTGGAACCGATTGCCTTCAGAAGTCCCCTCATTAGTACATAGCGCCCCCCCCCCCCCCCGTGTGTCATGTGATCTCAGTATAAATCCAGCTGTTCTGTGAAGCCCTCAGAGGTTTGTTAGAGAACATTTGTGACCAATCAGCATCATGAAGGCCAAGGAACACACCAGACAGGTCAGGGATAAAGTTGTGGAGAAGTGTAAAGCAGGGTCAGGTTATAAAGCAATCTCCCGAGCTTTGCCCATCTCACGGAGCGCTGTGTTCAATCCATCATCCGAACATGGGAGGAGTACGGCACAACTGCCAACCTACCAAGACATGGCCGTCCACCTAAACTGACCGGCCCGGCAAGGAGAGCATTCATCAGAGAAGCAGCCAAGAGGCCCATGGGAACTGTGGAGGAGCTGCAGAGATCACAGCTCAGGGGGGGAATCTGTCCTCAGGAGGACTATTAGTCGTCCACAAATCTGCCTTTATGGAAGAGTGACAAGAAGAAGCCATTGTTGGAAGAAAGCCAGAAGAAGTCCCGTCTGCAGGTTGTGAGAAGCCATGTGGGGGGCACAGGAAACGTGGAAGAAGGGGCTCTGGTCAGAGGAGACCAACATGGACACCAAAACTAACACTGCCCATCCCCCTGAACACACCATCCCCACTGTGAAACATGGTGGTGGCATCATGTGGTGGGGATGCTTTTCTTCAGCAGGGACAGGGAAGCTGGTCAGAGTTGATGGGAAGATGGATGGAGCCAAATACAGAGACTGCAGAAGACCTGATCCCGGGGCGGAGGTTCCCCTTCCAGCAGGACAACAACCCGAAACCTCCAGCCATACAATGGCGCTGTATGTACCGATGAGCCCCCCCCCAGTACTGAGTCCCCCCTCCCCCTATGGACCCCCCCCCCCGGGTGTATCAGGTCCGGTCAGTCGGGGTCTCCATGGATCAGACTCGTTCTGTCAGCACTTCCCACTGATGGTCCATTGGATGGAGATCTGGGTAATTTGGAGGCCAAGTCAACACTGTTCTTCCCCCATGGCTCAGCTCAGAGGTCCCCATTGTAGGGATTGCTGGGACCCCCCCGGCCGGTCTGCCGCCCTCAGCTTCATGGAGAACATGTTCTCTCCCCCGATAGCAGATGAACGATCCCCCCTCACCTGTCCGGGTCACAATGGGGGTGCCGGGTGTATGAGGGGGAGGGGTGATGACGCCCCCCACACACCGAACCGAACACCGACCCTCTCCGGTACTCTCCCCCCCTCCCCACCGGACCGACACTCACCGTGACAGAAGGAGAAGAGCGGGCCGGTGTCGTACAGCGCCGAGTATCCGTCCTCCATACCGCCCGATCCTGGAATCCTCTCCCCGGTGCTCAGCAGATCCCGCCCCCTCCGCACACCCCCTCTGTTACCATGACAACCACCAGACCGACTACCGCCCGCCACCGGAGACACTGACACCACATCGCGGCCCCGCCCCCTGCCCAGCTCAAGCACCGCCCCCCGCCCAGGAGAGGGAGACGATTCACCCTACCCCGCCCCCCGAGTGACTACAAACCCCTCCCCCTGCCCGCCCCTCATTGCCGAACTATAATACCCGATTATTACTACTACCACCCGGTACTACCACCCCCAACATTACCACCCAATATTACCACCCCGGTACTACCACCCCCAACATTACCACCCCAACATTACCACCCCAATATTACCACCCCCAACATTACCACCCCAACATTACCACCCCAGTACTACCACCCCCAACATTACCACCCCAATATTACCACCCCGGTACTACCACCCCCCAACATTACCACCCCAACATTACCACCCCAATGTTACCACCCCCAACATTACCACCCCAACATTACCACCCCAGTACTACCACCCCCAACATTACCACCCGGTACTACCACCCCCAATATTACCACCCCAGTACTACCACCCAAGTACTACCACCCCCAACATTACCACCCCAATATTACCACCCAAGTACTACCACCCCCAACATTACCACCCCAATATTACCACCCCAGTACTACCACCCCCAACATTACCACCTCAGTACTACCACCCCCAACATTACTACCCCAATATTACCACCCCAGTACTACCACCCCCAACATTACCACCCCAGTACTACCACCCCCAACATTACCACCCGGTACTACCACCCCCAACATTACCACCCCAATATTACCACCCCAGTACTACCACCCCCAACATTACCACCCCAGTACTACCACCCACTACTACCACCCCCAACATTACCACCCGGTACTACCACCCCCAACATTACCACCCGGTACTACAACCCCCAACATTACCACCAAGTACTACCACACCACTACTACCACCCAGTACTACCACCCCCAACATTACCACCCAGTAATACCACCCCCAACATTACCACCCAATACTACCACCCCCAACATTACCACCCAGTAATACCACCCCCAACATTACCACCTCAACATTACCACCCAGTACTACCACCCCCAACATTACCACCCCAGTACTACCACCCCCAACATTACCACCCCAGTACTACCATCCCAGTACTACCACCCCCAACATTACCACCCCAATATTACCACCCCAGTACTACCACCCCCAACATTACCACCCCAGTACTACCACCCGGTACTACCACCCCCAACATTACCACCCCAGTACTACCACCCCCAACATTACCACCCCAGTACTACCACCCCCAACATTACCACCCCAATATTACCACCCCAGTACTACCACCCCCAACATTACCACCCCAGTACTACCACCCGGTACTACCACCCCCAACATTACCACCCCCAACATTACCACCCCAGTACTACCACCCCCAACATTACCACCCCAATATTACCACCCCCAACATTACCACCCCAATATTACCACCCCAGTACTACCACCCCAACATTACCACCCCAGTACTACCACCCCAGTACTACCACCCCAGTACTACCACCCCCAACATTACCACCCGGTACTACCACCCCCAACATTACCACCCGGTACTACCACCCCCAATATTACCACCCCAATATTACCACCCCCAACATTACCACCCGGTACTACCACCCCCAATATTACCACCCCAGTACTACCACCCAAGTACTACCACCCCCAACATTACCACCCCAATATTACCACCCAAGTACTACCACCCCCAACATTACCACCCCAATATTACCACCCCAGTACTACCACCCCCAACATTACCACCCCAATATTACCACCCCAGTACTACCACCCCCAACATTACCACCCCAGTACTACCACCCCCAACATTACCACCCGGTACTACCACCCCAACATTACCACCCGGTACTACCACCCCCAACATTACCACCCCAATATTACCACCCCAGTACTACCACCCCCAACATTACCACCCCAGTACTACCACCCGGTACTACCACCCCCAACATTACCACCCGGTACTACCATCCCAACATTACCACCCGGTACTACCACCCCAACATTACCACCCGGTACTACCACCCCCAACATTACCACCCCAATATTACCACCCCAGTACTACCACCCCCAACATTACCACCCCAGTACTACCACCCGGTACTACCACCCCCAACATTACCACCCGGTACTACCACACCACTACTACCACCCCCAACATTACCACCCGGTACTACCACCCCCAACATTACCACCCGGTACTACCACACCACTACTACCACCCAGTACTACCACCCCCAACATTACCACCCAGTAATACCACCCCCAACATTACCACCCGGTACTACCACACCACTACTACCACCCAGTACTACCACCCCCAACATTACCACCCCAACATTACCACCCAGTACTACCACCCCAAACATTACCACCCGGTACTACCACCCCCAACATTACCACCCCAGTACTACCACCCCCAACATTACCACCCCTGTACTACCATCCCAGTACTACCACCCCCAACATTACCACCCCAATATTACCACCCCAGTACTACCACCCCCAACATTACCACCCCAGTACTACCACCCGGTACTACCACCCCCAACATTACCACCCCCAACATTACCACCCCAGTACTACCACCCCCAACATTACCACCCCAATATTACCACCCCAGTTCTACCACCCCCAACATTACCACCCCAGTACTACCACCCGGTACTACCACCCCCAACATTACCACCCCCAACATTACCACCCCAGTACTACCACCCCCAACATTACCACCCCAATATTACCACCCCAGTACTACCACCCCCAACATTACCACCCCAGTACTACCACCCCCAACATTACCACCCCAGTACTACCACCCGGTACTACCACCCCAACATTACAACCCCAGTACTACCACCCCCAACATTACCACCCCAGTACTACCACCCCCAACATTACCACCCCAGTACTACCACCCCCAACATTACCACCACCAACATTACCACCCCAGTACTACCACCCCCAACATTACCACCCGGTACTACCATCCAAATATTACCACCCAGTACTACCACCCCAATACTACCACCCGGTACTACCACCCCCAACATTACTACCCGGTACTACCATCCCAACATTACCACCCGGTATTACCACCCCAATATTACCACCCGGTACTACCACCCCCAACATTACCACCCGGTACTACCACCCCCAACATTACCACCTAGTACTACCACCTCAATACTACAACCCAGTACTACCACCCCCAACATTATCACCCAGTACTACCACACAAATACTACCACCCAGTACTACCACCCCCAACATTACCACCCAGTACTACCACCCCCAACATTACCACCCAGTACTACCACCCCAAACATTACCACCCGATACTACCATCGCCAACATTAACACCCGGTACTACCATCCCCAACATTACCACCCGGTACTACCACCCCAATATTACCACCCAGTACTACCACCACTAACATTACCACCCAGTACTACCACCCCCAATATTACCACCCAGTACTACCACCGCAATATTACTACCCAGCACTACCGTCCCCAACATTACCACCAGGAACGGACTGACCATTTGGAAACTCGGCATTGCCCGAGGGCTCGGGGTCAGTAGGGGGCCCCATGAGATGCCCCTGGTACCTTTTTCATAGGCTTTTTTGAGTTTGGGCAAGGACACAGGGGCCCCATGATCCCCTATTGCCCGGGGGCCCCATGAGTTGTCAGTACGCCCCTGATTACCACCCAGTACTGCCACCCCAATACTACCACCCAGTAGAACCACCCCCAATACTACCACCCAGTACTACCTCCCCCAACATTACCACCCAGTACTACCACCCCAATACTACCACCCAGTACTACCACCCCAATACTACCACCCAGTACTACCGCCCCCAACATTACCACCCAGTACTACTACCCCCAACGTTACCACCCAGTACTACCACCCCAATATTACCACCCAGTACTACCACCTCAATATTACCACCCAGCACTACTGTCCCCAATACTACCACCCAGTACCCAACACCCCAATCTTATCACCCAAAACTACCACCCCAACATTACCATGCAGTACTACCATCCGCAACATTACCACCCAGTACTACCATCCCCAACATTACCACTCAGTACTACTACCCCAACATTACCACCAGTACTACCACCCTAATATTACCACCCAGTACTACCATCCCCAATACTACCACCCAGTACTACCACCCTAATATTACCACCCAGTACTACCACCCCAATATTACCACTCAGTACTACCACCCCCAAACATTACCACCCAGTACTACCACCCCAATACTACAACCCAGTACTACCACCCCCAATATTACCACCCAGCACTACCACCCTAACATTATCACCCAGTACTACCACCCCAATATTACCTACCATAATTACCATCCCCTATTTTTGCACCCAGTACTACCGCCCCCAATAATACCTCCCATTACGTTCGCCCCCAATATTACCACACTGTGCTACTACACCCAATATTACCTCCCAGTACTTCTACCCTTAATAATACTACATAGTACTACCATCCTAATATTACCACCCAGTACTACCACCCCCAACATTACAACCCAGTACTACCACACCCAATATTATCACCCAGTACTACCACCCCCAATTTTACACCCAGCACTACCACCCTAACATTACCACCCAGTACAACCACCCCAATAGTACCTCCCAGTATTACCATCCCCTATATTAGCACCCAGTACTACGAGCCCCAATATTACCACCCAGTACTACTGCTCCCAATAATACCTCCCATTACGTTCACCCCCAATATTACCACACTGTGCTACTACACCCAATATTACCTCCGAGTACTTCTACCCAGGGGCGGATTGAAAACTCATGGGGCCCCCGGGCAATAGGGGATCATGGGTCCCTGGTGTCCTTGCTCAAACTCAAAATAGCCTATGAAAAATGTACCAGGGGCATCTCATGGGGCCCCCTACTGACCCCAGGCCCTCTGGCAGTGCCCGAGTTTCCAAATGGTCAGTCCGCCCCTGCTTCTACCCCTAATAATACTACACAGTACTACCATCCTAATATTACCACCCAGTACTACCACCCCCAACATTGCTACCCAGTACTACCACACCCAATATTATCACCCAGTACTACCACCCCAATATTACCACCCAGCACTACCACCCCAATATTACCACCCAGTACTACCACCCCCAATATTACCACCCAGTACTACCATCCCCTATATTAGCGCCCAGTACTACCACCCCCAGTATTACCTCCCACTACGGTCGCCCCCAATATTACCACACTGTGCTACTACATCCAATATTACCTCCCAGTACTTCTAACTCTAATAATACTACACAGTACTATTACCCTCAATATTACCACCCAGTACTACTACCCCCAATATTACCACACGGTACTACCATCCCCAATAATACTACACAGTACTATTACCCCTACTCTACCACCTCCATTATTGCCACACAGTACTACTACCCCTACTAAACTAACATCCTACAGTACCAAAGTATACTTCCTGATACCCCACTATTACCACATCCTACTCACACAATATGTAACTACTACCCCCACTATACTACATATCCCACCTCTTTACTACCCCCCACTATACTACTTTTCACCCCACTATACATCCTATCACTTCACTATACTACCCCCCATTACTCCACTGCACTACCTATCCCCTGACTGTAATACCTGTCACCCCACTATACTATCTATCCCCCCACTATACTACCTCACACCTCACTATACTATCTATCCCCCCACTATATTACCTCTCACCCCACTATACTATCTATCCCCCCACTATATTACCTCTCACCCCACTATACTATCTATCCCCCCACTATACAAGCCATCACCCCGTTATACTTCCTCTCACCTCATTATACTACCTAGTGTTAGGGTAACTCTAACTCCACAGTACTACCGCTCACTACTATGACACATTATAACCCCTCACGTTTATCCATGTCTAGGGGGCAGCACTGAGCCCCGTGTTTGCAGCATTTATTCACTGTTAACTCATATTGGGTGGTCCCTACTCTTCGTCAACCTATCCCCCCACTATACTACCTGTCACCCCACCATACAACCTGTCCCCCCACTATACTACTTGTCACCCCACTATACTACCTATTCCCCCACTATACAACCTATCCCCCCACTATACTACTTGTCACCCCACTATACTACCTATCCCCCCACTATAGTACCTGTCACCCCACTATACAACCTATCCCCCTGCTATACTACCTGTCACCCCACTATACTACCTATCCCGCACTATACTACCTGTCACCCCACTATACAATCTATCCCCCCACTATACTACCTGTCACCCCACTATACAACCTATCCCCCCACTATACTACCTGTCACCCCACTATACTACCTATCCCCCCACTATACTACCTGTCACCCCACTATACTACCTATCCCCCTACTATACTACCTATCCCCCACTATACTACCTATCCCCCACTATACTACCTATCCCCCACTATACTACCTATCCCCCACTATACTGCCTATCCCCCCACTATACAACCTATCCTCCAACTATACTACCTATCCCCCACTATACTACCTATCCTCCACTATACTACCTATCCCCCACTATACAACCTATCCCCCCACTATACAACCTATCCCCCACTATACTACTTGTCACCCCACTATGCTACCTATCCCCCCACTATACTACCTGTCACCCCACTATACAACCTATCCCCCCACTATACTACTTGTCACCCCACTATACTACCTATCCCCCACTATACTACCTGTCACCCCACTATACTACTTGTCACCCCACTATACTACCTATCCCCCACTATACTACCTATCCTCCACTATACTACCTATCCCCCACTATACAACCTATCCCCCCACTATACTACCTATCCCCTACTATACTACCTATCCCCCACTATACAACCTATCCCCCCACTATACTACCTATCCCCCACTATACAACCTATCCCCCCACTATACTACCTATCCCCCCACTTTACAACCTATCCCCCACTATACTACCTATCCTCCACTATACAACCTATCCCCCCACTATACAACCTATCCCCCCACTATACTACTTGTCACCCCACTATGCTACCTATCCCCCCACTATACTACCTGTCACCCCACTATACAACCTATCCCCCCACTATACTACCTATCCCCCCACTTTACAACCTATCCCCCACTATACTACCTATCCTCCACTATACAACCTATCTTCCACTATACAACCTATCCCCCCACTATACAACCTATCCCCCCACTATACTACCTGTCACCCCACTATACAACCTATCCCCCCACTATACTACTTGTCACCCCACTATACTACCTATCCCCCACTATACTACCTGTCACCCCACTATACTACTTGTCACCCCACTATACTACCTATCCCCCACTATACTACTTGTCACCCCACTATACTACCTATCCCCCACTATACAACCTATCCCCCCACTATACTACCTATCCCCCCACTATACTACCTATCCCCCCACTATACTACCTATCCTCCCGCTATACTATCTTTCACCCTACTGTACAGCCTATCGACCCACTATACTACCCGTCACCCCACTGTACTACCTATCCCCCCACTATATAACTTATACCCCCACTATACATCCTATCACCCCACTATACTACCTGTCACCCCACTATACAACCTACCCCCCCCCTATACTACCTGTCACCCCACTATACAACCTATCCCCCCATTATACTACCTGTCACCCAGCTATACATCCTACCCCCCACTATACAACCTATCCTCCCACTATACTACCTGTCACCCCACTATACAACCTATCCTCCCGCTATACTACCTGTCACCCCACTATACTACCTGTCACCCCACTATAGTACCTATCCCCGTCAACTATACTACCTGTCACCCCACTATACTACCTATCCGCCACTATACAACCTATCCCCGCACTATAGTACCTGTCACTCCACTATACAACCTATCCCCCCACTATAGTACCTGTCACCCCACTATACATCCTATCCCCCCACTATACTACCTGTCACCCCACTATGCTACCTATCCCGCACTATAGTACATGTCACTCCACTATGCTACCTATCCCGCACTATAGTACATGTCACTCCACTATACTACCTATCCCCGCACTATAGTACCTGTCACTCCACTATACTACCTATCCCCGCACTATAGTACCTGTCACCCCACTATACATCCTATCCCCCCACTATACTACCTGTCACCCCACTATACTACCTATCCCGCACTATAGTACCTGTCACTCCACTATACAACCTATCCCCCCACTATACTACCTGTCACCCTACTATACTACCTATCCCCCCACTATACTACCTGTCACCCCACTATACTACCTGTCACCCCACTATAATACCTATCCCCCCACTATACTACCTGTCATCCCACTATACTATCTTTCACCCTACTATACAGTCTATCGACCCACTATACTACCTGTCACCCCACTATACAACCTATTCCCCCATTATTCTACCTATCCCCCCACTATACTACCTGTCACCCCACTATACAACCTATCCCCCCACTATACTACCTGTCACCCCACTATACAACCTATCCCCCCACTATACAACCTATCCTCCCACTATACAACCTATCCTCCCACTATACTACCTGTCACCCTACTATACAACCTATCCTCCCACTATACAACCTATCCCCCCACTATACAACCTATCCCCCCACTATACAACCTATCCTCCCACTATACTACCTGTCACCCCACTATACATCCTAGCCCCCCGCTATACTACCAGTCACCCCACTATATAACCTATCCTCCCACTATACTACCTGTCACCCCACTATACATCCTAGCCCTCCGCTATACTACCTGTCACCCCACTATATAACCTATCCCCCCACTATACTACCAGTCACCCCACTATACAACCTATCCCCCCACTACACTACCTGTCACCCCACTATATAACCTATCCCCCCACTATACTACCTGTCACCCTACTATACAACCTATCCCCCCACTATACTACCTGTCACCCCACTATGCAACCTATCCCCCACTGTACTACCTGTCACCCCACTATACAACCTAGCCCCCGCTATACTACCTGTCACCCCACTATACATCCTATTCCTCCACTATACTACCTGTCACCCCACTATACAACCTATCCCCCCACTACACTACCTGTCACCCCACTATATAACCTATCCCCCCACTATACTACCTGTCACCCTACTATACAACCTATCCCCCCACTATACTACCTGTCACCCCACTATGCAACCTATCCCCCACTGTACTACCTGTCACCCCACTATACAACCTAGCCCCCCGCTATACTACCTGTCACCCCACTATACATCCTATTCCTCCACTATACTACCTGTCACCCCCCTATACTACCTACCCCTCCACTATACTACCTGTCACTCTACTATACAACCTATCCCCCACTATACTACCTGTCACCCACTGTTCAACCTATCCTCCCGCTATACCAGATGTCACCCTACTATACAACCTATTCTCCCGCTATACTACCTTTCACTCCACTATACAACCTATCACCTCACTATACTACCCCCCATTACTCTACTGTACTACCTATCCCCTGACTATAATACCTGTCACCCCACTATACAACATATTCCCCCCAGTATACTACCTTTCACCCTACTATACATCCTATCACCTCAATATACTACCTCCCATTACTCCACTGTACTTCCTATCCCCTGACTATAATACCTGTCACCCCACTATATTACCTATACTACGATAGGTTGTATAGTGGGGTGAAAGGTATTATAGTAAGTGACATTTAGTATAGTGGGGTGATAATTGTAGTATGATCCTCCTGCACTCTTAATTAAGTTGCTACTGACCGTAGGAAGCTGCTAACACCCGATCGTATACCATATGAAAATACAACAATAATAAATCAAATGGTGCAGCGCTAACCTGAAAATAAACTATTGACCAAAATTATATTACTATAATACATACGTGACAAAAAACGTGAACTAGATCCACTCTGGGATCTATAGTGAAAAAAAGTGGTTGAACATAATAATCAGAAAGTGAAATCAAACAAGTCCAAATGGGAGTAGGATAATGTGAACAAAGTGAACTGATCCTACTCAGGGATCCAAAGTGACATCCACACAGTGATTAAACGTGGTGACTTAAAAAGAAATATATTATGATTCCAAAATAAGTCCAAATGGGACTGAAAATGTGAAAACAACAAATAAAAAATGTGTCACAAATCCTTTAATTTGGGATTAATATCACTCAAACAAAACACAATTACAGTGACCAATGCTTGTCTAAAAATAAATAAAAATTCAAATTCAAGTGACAGATAAGTGAATCTCTAATAGGGGATAAAAGCTCCTCTACAAAGGTGCGTGTTGTGTTGAATCTTCAAAAAACTCTATTGATAATATAATAAATAATCATAGCAAACATCACCATCCCTTAATTGTGGATAATGATGATATATATACCAAACATAAAATCGAATATAAATAATAAAAGATTATAAAAATAGAAAGTTATAAAAAGTATAAAAAAAAATTAAGAATATACACAAATATATATAGAAAAAGTTCAAAGGTGCATAAACACCAGATGGTCCAACGACTTTTCAAACATGCAGGTGAGCAAACTGTGAGCACTGAGTAAGAGATCAGCATGTAAGGAGCAGGTCTTCTTGTAAATGCTCAGAGCGGATCTCTTACTCAGTGCTGCCACTTTGGTTTACTTATCAATAGAGTTTTTTGAAGATGTAATTGTGTTTTGTTTGAGTGATATCAATCCCAAATTAAGGGATTTGTGACACATTTTTTTATTTGTTGTTTTCACATTTTCAGTCCCATTTGGACTTTTTTTGGATTCATAATATATTTATTTTTAAGTCACCACGTTTAATCACTGTGTGGATGTCACTTTGGATCCCTGAGTAGGATCAGTTCACTTTGTTCACTTTATCCTACTCCCATTTGGACTTGTTTGATTTCACTTTCTGATTATTATGTTCAACCACTTTTTTTCACTATAGATCCCAGAGTGGATTTAGTTCACGTTTTTTTGTCACGTATGTATTATATTAGTATCATTTTGGTTAATAGTTTATTTGCAGGTTAGCGCTGCACCATTTGATTTATTATAATGTTGTGATAACTTGATTGGGGGGGGGTGTTGATAGTTTATTCAACCTATCCAATCTGTCCCCCCATTATACTACCTGTCACCCCACTATACATCCTACCCCCCATTATACAACTTATACCCCCACTATACAACCTATCCCCCACTATACTACCTGTCACCCCACTATACATCCTACCCCCCATTATACAACTTATACCCCCACTATACAACCTAACCCCCACTATACTACCTGGTACCCCACTATACATCTTATCCCTCCGCTATACTACCTGTCACCCCACTATACATCCTACCCCCCATTAAACAACTTATACCCCCACTATACAACCTATCCCACTACTATGCTACCTATCCCCCCACTATACTACCTATCCCCCGCTATACTAGATGTCACCCTACTATACTACCTATCCTCCCGCTATACTACCTGTCACCCTACTATACATCCTACCCCCCCACTATACAACCTATACCCCACTATACTACCTGTCACCCCACTATACAACCTATCCCCCCACTATACTACCTATCCCCCCCCTCTATACTACCTGTCACCCAACTATACTACCTATCCCCCCACTATACTACTTGTCACCCTACTATACAACCTATCCCCCACTATACTACCTGTCACCCCACTATACAACCTATCCCCCCACTATACTACCTATCCCCCCCCTCTATACTACCTGTCACCCAACTATACTACCTATCCCCCACTATACTACCTGTCACCCCACTATACAACCTATCCCCCCACTATACTACCTATCCCCCCCCTCTATACTACCTGTCACCCAACTATACTACCTATCCCCCCACTATACTACTTGTCACCCTACTATACAACCTGTCACCCCACTATACTACCTGTCACCCCACTATAAAACCTGTCACCCTACTATACAACCTATCCTCCCGCTATACTACCTGTCACCCCACTATACTACCTGTCACCCCACTATACTACCTGTCACCCCACTATAAAACCTGTCACCCCACTATACAACCTATCCCCCCACTATACTACCTGTCATCCTACTATACAACCTATCCCCCCACTATACTACCTGTCACCCCACTATACAACCTGTCACCCCACTATAAAACCTGTCACCCCACTATACAACCTATCCCCCCCACTATACTACCTGTCACCCTACTATACAACATATCCCCCCACTATGCTACCTATCCCCCCACTTTACTACCTGTCACCCCACTATACAACCTATCCCCCCACTATACTAACTGTCACCCCACTATACAACCTAACCCCCCACTATACAAACTGTCCCCCCCCGCTATACAAGTTATCACCCCCTTATACTACCTGTCACCCCACTATACATTCTACCACCCCACTATAATATCTGTCACCTCTCTACAGTACATCATATCACCGTACTATACAACCTATCCCCCCACTATGCTACCTGTCACCCCACTATACAACCTATCCCCCCACTATACTACCTTTCACCCCACTATACAACTTATCCCTCCACTATACTATCTTTCACCCCATTATACAACCCATCCCCCCACTATACTACCTTTCACCCCATTATACAACCTATCCCCCCACTATATTACCTCTCACCCCACTATACTATCTATCCCCCCACTATACAAGCCATCACCCCGTTATACTTCCTCTCACCTCATTATACTACCTAGTGTTAGGGTAACTCTAACTCCACAGTACTACCGCTCACTACTATGACACATTATAACCCCTCACGTTTATCCATGTCTAGGGGGCAGCACTGAGCCCCGTGTTTGCAGCATTTTTCTCACTATTGAACTCATATTGGGCTGTCTGTAGGTCATTGTGGTGGTTCCTACTCTTCGTCATTTTTATGGATTAAAATGGTTTTAAGTCAATAAAATTGCAGTGTGAGTGGTCAGTAGAACGCCGGACATATTTGTACATAGATACTACAGGTCTGAGTAAATGGGGGCTGATAGATTTTACCTGAGGGTAGTAACATCCTAAATGAGGGATGCGGCGAGGAAGGACAGTCCCTCTTTTTCTAGGAGATTGGACACCTTGACTGACGAGGCGTTCCCTGGCCAGATGAGAACATTTTCCTCATCATGTCATTGAGGGTCCTTTTCCTAACCTTGGCATCAGTTCTATCACCAAAAATTATAAAAATGCATAAAACCCAAATTTGTTTATATCCGATTGTACTTTACACCCGTATACTTCCGTTCTCCGCATCCTTTGTTTTAGTTGTTGAAGAAAATAGTCATAAAGGTGATCAGAAATATAGTATGTCTAAAAAACAGAAAAATGTTTTTCTTATCATAATTATTCTTTCCCTGCCTATCCTCATGTCAGTATTGGGTCAGCTGACTCTCTCTATTGGGGCCACCGTACCTTATCATAAAGAATACTCACAACAGAAATAATGGGAGGAGATCACAAGATCTTCACAAAGATCTTGTCACTTTGACCTCTACCTCTTCTTCAGGAGCTCCTCCACCCTGATCAAGTGGACTTTATGCCCATCAAGGAAGACAAGAACAACACCATGAAAGTGCTTTATATTATCCATCTAGCCCACTTTCACGGAAAACCACTGTGCCTATTGTCATCTGATTCAGACAAGGCTTGGATTGGGACTTCCTGAGGGAGACACTCGCTCACATTGGGGTTGGAACAAACTTCCTTAAATGGAGAAATGCCATTTACTCTACACCCACGACGGCGGTTTGCAAATGAAGCATTGTCGGCTTACTTTCCTCTCTATGATGGTACCCAACGAGGTTGCCCTTTGTCACCCCTAATCTTCATTCTGACTCTAGAGCTGTTTCTGAGGCACGTATGCCAAAATCCAGATATCAGGAGTTACACTGTGGGTTCAACCATGCAGAAACCAGCTGCTTTGCAGATGATTTCTTTTATGTGACGAACCTGGAAGTAGCCCTACCTAATCTTCTGAGCAAATCTGATAAATATGGAGCCCCTTCCAACTTTAGGGCTCATGTACATTGCTGCTCCTAAACGTGAGTTTAGGAGCTTTTTGCATTTTTTTGCCAAAGACCCTAAACTCAACTCAATAAAAGCCTATGTGTCCATGTAAAGAACAAAGAAATTACCGCTCTGGTAAACGATCCACATCAAACCAAGGCAGGTGCAGGCTCTGGCTCACCACCACACATGTGCAATCAAGAAGAAGGGTTAGCCGCACACTGGATGGTTGATGGAATATCACATTATGAATAAGCACGTGATCGTGTGAAATGCGTCAACAGTTCTGTACTTGTCCTGGTGCCTTTTATGTCCTATGGATTCAATAAACCATTGTGATATTTCATTAACCATGTGGTGTGCGGCTAACCCTTCTTCTTGATTATGTGTCCATGTACACATAGGCTTTCACCAGAGTTTAGGGGCAGTTAAACATTCCTCTTCTGAATGCAGAATAATCACATTCAGGAGAGGAACGTTTTGGCCAAAAAACTCTAAACACGGTATAAACTCGTGTAAACCCATGTTTAGCACTTGGTTGTTTATCAATGGAAAATATTCTGGCCAATCATATGAATAAATGTCCAAGTGCTAAACATGGGCAAACATGGTACCATGTTTACACGCGTTTTTGGTGCATTTAGCTTTTTTCTGCTGCAAGGAAAGTTTAATGTCTAGGTTCATGTGTACATGAGGCCTTAAAGTGAATCTTCATAAGTCTGAGATGCTCAACAAAACATTGTCCCCTAGAAGGGTTACCTCTCCTTGGTTGTCATTCCCCTTCCTGTGGACTACCTCGAACCTTACCTACTTGGGGGTGAAAAGCACACTGAGAGTCGATCACATTTTTGCAACTAATTTTCCACTCATGCTTTGCACCTTGAAGGAGGACCTCCATAGGTGGCATAAGAAGTCCTACTCCTGGATGGACTGTAATTCCATTCTCAATATGAACGCTATGCCTAGACTTCTCTACCTCCTTCAGACTCTACCCATCTCTAGCCCTTACTGTAATCAGTCTGGAGTGTCTTTGTTAGGACTAGGTCACACGCCCTTCTGGACCATACTTATTTGGCCATGTAAAAGATACATGGGGGCATGGCTTTCCTGGATCCACTTTGATATTACCGGGTGACCCACCTCTCCAGGGTGCTAGCCTGGTTCAGAGATTGTGAGCATAAGCCATGGATGAACATTGAACAATCTTGCACGTTCATTCTGCTGCAATGTTTACCTTGGATAGAGTTGTTTTCTTTGGGGTCTCTAAGAGACACTCCTTGATCAGAGCGACATTCAAGCTGGTTCATCAGCTCTGACCTTCTTTCACGTCTGACACCAGTCCCTCTGGGTTGTACCCTGTAATTGGCCATCTAGACTTTCCCCAAGTCTCTCTGATATTAGGTTGCGATCACTCCTTTGACATGTCTCTTATTGTCAACACAATTTAATCTCGGGATACCATATAAAGGACCTTTCTGCTATCTCTGCATGAGCGAGCCGCCTTTAGATGCCAGGCCCCTTCGCTGATTGTCGCATTTTCTCCATAGCTTGTTGTTTTGTGGGATCTCCTCTCACCCTGCTATGGAGTTGGGGTCTTCGGTTTCCGCTGTGTGTAAGATACTACTCTACCCAGCTGAGTCCTTTATTCCTCATTTTTATGAAAATAGGAAAGGGATTTGGGAGTCACCCTTTCCCCAGAACAGAGGGAAGATGTGTTATACTTTGCCCACTACTTATCCAGGACATGCAAGTATCAGGAGTTAGGTTACAAAATACGTACCTACTGGTATAAGGCCCCCTTGCTGCTATGGAACATTTACCCTGATACCTCAAATGTTTACTGGAGATGTAAGGAAGGGGAGGGCACCATCCTTCATATCTTCTGAACAAAGCTGGATAGTTTTTGGTCTAAAGTGCCATATCAAATAAAATCCTCCGAGTTGGGCAGGGACCTTCCTCTTCTCTCCGATCTCCCCACATGAAAATTTAAACATTCCATGCTGATTCATCTGCTGAACGTGCTGAGGGCATGTATCCCAGCGCTCTGGAGGCAGGAGTCTCCCCCCACGCTCTTGCAATGGTTTGTGAGAATTGCAGATATTCACTCCAAGTTTCTCTGCCTCCCTCTGTGGTAGGGAAGAAAAATTCAACAGAAGTTGGTTCCACTGGACATTGTTCACTTGCTCTGAGAAAGGTGATAGGGTTCATGTTAGGGAGGACTGAGAATCCTGCTCACCCTCCTCTACTTGTCCCTTCCCCCTTTCTCTTTAAATTTTCTTTTCTTGGTGGCCCCTAATGGGGTGGGCCAAGTGCTTCTTTGTTTTTCCTTGCTTTCAAAACATTTTGGAGGGGATGTGGGGTGGATAACCTGTCTATTACCTATTACCTGGCTAGAACCTGATTGCTGCAACACTTTATATTGTTATGTGGATCATTCTCCGGATCGCTATGTGCTTCATTATGTTTTTTGATCTGGTCTTGTCCACTTACTGGCTGTTGTATGGGCCTACTCACATCCTTGTCTGATCCTTTTCAAAATGTTAAATAAATATTCTCTGAAAAAAAAAGAAATAATAGGAGAGAAAGAATGCTGACATGAGGATAGGCCAGGAAAGTAAATTATGATAAGCAAGAAAAACTATTTTCCATTTTTGCAGCCTATCATGTCAATATATTACTGGGATGAAGCTAGGAATGAAAAGCAAACTAAAGTGAGGATATAAAATAAAAAACAAAACAAACACAGAAGCCAAAAAGTACTACACAAATGAAACTTTAATTAGAAGGATGGGTAGCCAACACAACTGCCAAACCAAAGGAAGAAGGCAAAAACAACTCCACTTGGTAGTGCTTAATAAAGGTTGTAAGGGAAGCTAGTAGTCTTGTAGATCTCTTCTACGTGAACTTTGGAGATAGAAGCCCATTGGGACACCACACCTCTTATGAAATGAGTCCCTCCGGAGGAAGAAGCCTGGACAAGGAATATGGTCTCTGGATTTACATCGAACTAAGAACTGAACTTTCCCAGATAAAGAACAGTCTTCCACAGCAGGAATCCATTGCAAGGGATCACATTCCGCTTGTGGATTTATTTCTAACCTGCAAACAATTTCCAGCTTTCCTCATTTTGGTAACATTGTTCTTTTATTTCCAGACTCCACACTGGAAGCTGTGGGAAGATTTTGGAGGAAATATATTCAGTATTCCTTTCAGGTCCAGGAACTGTCAGAAATAATGCCTGGACATTTGATCAGCGATGTGTGTCCCAGGATACAAGATCTGCATGTCCACCTCCTCACCCCCACCCCACTGACTGGAAACCCAAGATGAGAACTGGATTCCTTTTCAGAATAAACTAGAATGGGGGGGCAGGGTGCAGGCTGGGGCCATGCCTGGGAACTGCCTGAGGCTGATGTGTGTCATAGAGAAAATCCATTGTGGGGCTTACATGACGGAAGCAACGGCTTATCCTATAATAATTACGTCCCGGAAAATCTGTGGCCTGGAAAATGAAGCGATTCTTTCACTAAGGAGTTTGTGACCGGGAAAGTGAACTTTTCTTTGAATTAAAAGTCACATTTCTTTTCTTTTAAAGCTGATCACACACATTACAATCTAATTGTACAAACTCAACCAACCAGCCAACAAATTTGTAATATGATATCCTACCTGCTAAAATATACATATTGAAAGAACTGCTCAGACCCTTAAACAGCCCATAGATGAATCGTTTGACTCACTGGTTGAACGAAAAAAATAGCTTGATTCTCACATCCACACATTTGATGTGGATGGAGGAATCCTCCCTGCTATTGTATTCCAGTACTTCCATGTATGGGGGAGCATGTGACACTGGTCTATTCCAATAATATGATACCGAGTGACCAGTCACAAGGTATCAGCACTGTCTTTAGGGGTTGGGAGAGAATCCTTAGCCCTTTGTAAGGAGCATTCCTCCCCCTGACCACTTTGGGCATACACAGCAGGAATGTGAGCATGGTCTGTAGTGTTTAAGTAAACCTATTATTTGCCATACATGTGAAACCACTGGAGTAATTTGTATTATTACATGGTGTTCAGCATTTAGGTCGAAGATGTGACCTCTACTTAGTACTTCTACATGGTCCATCTTAGGGGTTTGCTTCCAGTGATCCACACAGTAAATCCCATGTGTGGCACAGCTGGTTCCATTCACCACAGTTGCTCCATAGGCCCATGTCCAAAAGTGACCCTTTTACTATGGAGGCATTCCCTCATTAGCTGGACTATGAGATGTCACTTTCTTGCTTGCTCACCAGCAAGTGAGATTTGACAGAATTCTGGGCCGTCCAGGAAGTGTTAAGGAAAGTGGAAGTCTTAAGGAAAGTGGAAGTCTTCAATTATTCTGTGAATGGTGATGTGTTGCCAGCAGCAATATCACCCCGTGAAAGTGGCCTATGAATGCTAAAAAACTTTCATCTAGTCCACAGTTTACTGACAGGGGGATCCTTGCAGGGTTGTCACATACTTCCAGCCTATGGTGACCTGACCTCTCAGGTCAGAGATGATATTCATTCTCTCTTCTCGCCTAGATCCCTCAGCTCAGACACAGTAATCCCCCAATAAATCACCCAGATCCCCCAGCTCAGAGGGAGTACTCCTCCAATAAATCACTGAGATTCCCCAGCTCAGACACAGTAGTCCCCCAAAATATCACCAATATCCCCCAACTCAGACCCAGTACTCCTCCAATAAATAACCAAGATTCCCCAGCTCACAGAGATTACTCCTCCAATAAATCACCTAGATCCCCCAGCTCACAGAGATTACTCCTCCAATAAATCACCTAGATCCCCCCAGTTCATAGAGTGTATTCATCGAATAAATCACCGACATCTCCCAGCTCAGAGGGAGTACTCCTTTAATAAATCACCTAGATCCCCCAGCTCAGATGGAGTACTCCTCCAATAAATCACCTAGATTCCCCCAGTTCATAGAGTGTATTCATCGAATAAATCACCGACATCTCCCAGCTCAGAGGGAGTACTCCTTTAATAAATCACCTAGATCCCCCAGCTCAGATGGAGTACTCCTCTAATAAATCACCTAGATCCCCCAGTTCATAGAATGTATTCATCCAATAAATCACCGAGATCTCCCAGCTCAGAGGGAGTACTCCTCCAATAAATCACCTAGATCCCCCAGCTCAGATGGAGTACTCCTCCAATAAATCACCTAGATTCCCCCAGTTCATAGAGCGTATTCATCGAATAAATCACCGAGATCTCCCAGCTCAGAGGGAGTACTCCTTTAATAAATCACCTAGATCCCCCAGCTCAGATGGAGTATTCCTCCAATAAATCACCTAGATCCCCCAGCTCAGATGGAGTATTCCTCCAATAAATCACCTAGATCCCCCAGCTCAGATGGAGTACTCCTCCAATAAATCACCTAGATTCCCCCAGTTCATAGAGCGTATTCATCGAATAAATCACCGAGATCTCCCAGCTCAGAGGGAGTACTCCTTTAATAAATCACCTAGATCCCCCAGCTCAGATGGAGTACTCCTCTAATAAATCACCTAGATCCCCCAGTTCATAGAGTGTATTCATCCAATAAATCACCGAGATCTCCCAGCTCAGAGGGAACACTCCTCCAATAAATCATCTAGATCCCCCAGCTCAGAGAGAGTACTCCTCCAATACATCACCTAGATCCCCCAGCTCAGAGGGAGTACTCCTTTAATAAATCACCTAGATCCCCCAGCTCAGATGGAGTATTCCTCCAATAAATCACCTAGATCCCCCAGCTCAGATGGAGTATTCCTCCAATAAATCACCTAGATCCCCCAGCTCAGATGGAGTACTCCTCCAATAAATCACCTAGATTCCCCCAGTTCATAGAGCGTATTCATTGAATAAATCACCGAGATCTCCCAGCTCAGAGGGAGTACTCCTTTAATAAATCACCTAGATCCCCCAGCTCAGATGGAGTATTCCTCCAATAAATCACCTAGATCCCCCAGCTCAGATGGAGTACTCCTCCAATAAATCACCTAGATTCCCCCAGTTCATAGAGCGTATTCATTGAATAAATCACCGACATCTCCCAGCTCAGATGGAACACTCCTCCAATAAATCACCTAGATCCCCCAGTTCATAGAGTGTATTCATCCAATAAATCACCGAGATCTCCCAGCTCAGAGGGAACACTCCTCCAATAAATCACCTAGATCACCCAGTTCAGAGAGAGTACTTCTCCAATAAATCATCTAGAGCCCCCAGCTCAGAGAGAGTACTCCAATAAATCGCCTTGATCCCCCAGCTCAGAGAGAGTACTCCTCCAATACATCACCTAGATCCCCCAGCTCAGAGGGAGTACTCCTTTAATAAATCACCTAGATCCCCCAGTTCATAGAGTGTATTCATCCAATAAATCACCTAGATCTCCCAGCTCAGAGGGAACACTCCACCAATAAATCATCAAGATCACCCAGCTCAGAGAGATCTCCCAGATCAGAGACAGTACTTCTCCAATAAATCACCTAAATCCCCCAGCTCAGAGACAGTACTCCAATAAATCGCCTTGATCCCCCAGCTCAGAGAGAGTACTCCTCTAATAAATCATCAAGATCACCCAGCTCAGAGATATCATCCAGTTCAAAGGGAGTACTCCATCAAAAAATCCCCTATACAGTTGTGGCCAAAATTATTCAACCCCCACTGAAATTGAGTGTTTTGGCCAGTTTGACATTGCTTTTGATCATTCAGTCATCTTGCTTACATTTACATTAAAGAGGCACTTGTAGGTCAGACAAATATAACATAACAGTTATAATGAAATAACCACAAATGTCTTTTCTGTGCTCACAGCATTATCAGTTTTATTCAACCCCCAAGTGACATTCAATCTTAGTACTTAGTACAGCATCCTTTTACAGTTATAACAGCTTTTAAACGTGAAGCATAGCTTGACACAAGTGTCTTGCAGCGATCTACGGGTATCTTCGCCCATTCTTCATGGGCAAAGGCCTCCAGTTCAGTCACATTCTTAGGCTTGCGCACTGCAACTGCTTTCTTTAAGTCCCACCAGAGGTTCTCAATCGGATTTAAGTCTGGTGACTGCGATGGCCACTCCAAAATGTTCCAGCCTTTCCTCTGCAACCATGCTCTAGTGGACTTGGAGGTATGCTTGGGATCATTGTCCTGTTGAAAGGTCCAACGTCTCCCAAGCCTCAGGTGTGTGACGGACTGCATCACGTTTCCATCCAATATCTCCTGGTACTGAAGAGAATTCATGGTACCTTGCACACGCTGAAGCTTCCCTGTACCTGCAGAAGCAAAACAGCCCCAAAGCATGATTGACCCTCCACCATGCTTCACAGTAGGCAAGGTGTTCTTTTCATCATAGGCCTTGTTCTTCCTCCTCCAAACATAGCGTTGATCCATGGGCCCAAACAGTTCTAATTTTGTTTCATCAGTCCACAGAACACTATCCCACAACTTTTGTGGTTTGTCCACATGGCTTTTGGCATACTGCAGTCGACTCTTCTTATTCTTTGGAGACAGCAAGGGGGTACGCCTGGGAGTTCTGGCACGGAGGCCTTCATTACGCAGTGTGCGTCTTATTGTCTGGGCTGAAACTTCTGTACCCACATCTGACAAATCTTTTCTCAGTTCCTCAGCAGTCACACGGGGACTTCTCTCCACTCTACGCTTCAGGTAGCGCACAGCAGTCGAAGTCAGCATCTTCTTTCTGCCACGACCAGGTAGCGTTTCAACAGTGCCCTTTGCCTTGAATTTGCGAATGATGCTTCCTAAGGTGTCTCTTGGTATGTTTAACATCTTTGCAATCTTCTTATAGCCATTGCCCTTCCTGTGAAGAGAAATCACCTCTTCTCTTGTCTTCCTGGACCATTCTCTTGCCTTCACCATGTTTGTAACCACACCAGTAAATGTCTAGAAGGAGCTGAGTATCACAGTCATTTTAAAGCTGCCTAATTGGTGCTTATTATGCTTGATTGCTGCTCGGTGACATCCACAGGTGTTTTCAATACCTGATGGAAAGCACCTGTATGAACCTCTGTTCTTCAGAGTGGTAGTCTTTAAGGGGTTGAATAATTGTGGCAATGAAGAAACCACATAAGAACCATTTACTACTGTATTACATAAACAATTGATGTCATTTTAGTTGCATTTGGGTAGTTACAACGTCCTTGTAGGATTTGATTCTGAATACAATTCCAAATGTACACTATAGTCCCTAAACCCCTTTACAGCATTGGGGGTTGAATAATTTTGGCCACAACTGTATCTCCCAGATCAGAGGGAGTACTTCTCCTATAAATCATCATGATCCCGTAGCTCAGAGACAGTACTCCTCCAATAACTGAGCAAGATCCCCCAGTTTAGAGGCAAGACTCTTTCAATAAATCGCCTAGATCCCTCAGCTCAGAGGGAGTACTCTTCCAGTAAATCTTCAAGATTCCCCCTGTCCAGAGAGAGTTCTTCTCCAATAAGGTGCCTAGATCCCCTAGTTTAGAGAGAGTACTCTTCCAATAAATCGCCTTGGTCCCCCAGCTCAGAGGGAGTACTCCTGCAATAACTGAGCAAGATCCCCCAGCTCAGAGGGAGTTCTGTAACATTTTGAAGGTTAACATTCGGTTCTACTACTACTACTGCGACCTGAAATTTGTGCGACTTACAGTGTGACTTTGCCAGGTGACTTCCTGGACGTTTGCTGGTGACTTGATGCAACTTGAGTATGACTTTTTATGCGACGTTGAAGCGACTTTCATGACATGTGACTTTGCCTGGGTAATCTTCTTGTAATTTCGGATCCAAATCACATCAATACAGATGAGGATCCAACTTGGAGGCGACTTCCATTACAGTTTATGGACACAAGTCGCATAGAAGACGCCTTGAAGTAGTACCAGAACCTTTTCTAAAGTCGGAGTGAATTTAGTAGAACTAATTAAGACAGCTCTCATTGAGTAACATGGGATTTCAAATGTCATGCGACTTGGGGTCTCACATGTCGCGTCCCATGTCACAGCAGTGTGAACTGAAGGAATTCAGCAAATTATCAATGACTCTGATAGGAAGTTTTTTTTAAGATCCAGTACTTTCACATTTTTAGATAAAATAATCCCTAAAAGTCTGAAATGGAATAAATTCTGTGTTCTCGCTCAGGAAATGTCTCATTGAATAAATCCCCATCTTCTCATCTATCACATTTTTTATATGGTATTGCTGGAATGAACATTGGGGTCCCCATAATGGGCAAGTAGTTCTCCAGTTTACTTTCCATAACTTCCATCCTATACATGGAAGTATCGCTCAGAACAGGAGATCTCCAGTTTTCCCTGGACACATACTTTTCTCAGAGACCTCTCTGCTGATTGGCTTTCCCATTCTAAGGTGATAAAATTGTTGTTTTTTAGGAGACAAGTGAACTCAGTTTGTAGAATTGCAGCCATATTTAGCACTTTATATTTAGGGGTTCCAGCTAAAAGCAACAATGAGTGGAGGAAGTGGTCTGAACAGAATGGGTTGTTCTCCTGTACTACATGACGGAATATGTTGGTGATGAAAGAAGACTTGGGCTTGGTGCTGTCATTGTTCAGCTGGGACATAGCAGTTCCAGATAAGGATTGCAAGGCAAAATGTAGACGGTTCCATTATTCAGGAAAATGAAGAATGTCTTTCTATACATTTGTCTGGAGTTCTCCTTTAAATCTGCATCCCTTTTTTCTTTGCAGATTTCAGATTTTGGCCCCTCCCTCCTCCGTCTCACAAAACCCCATTTTTTTGGCCGGCGTCACTTATCACTGATTGCAGAGAAACAGACGCCTTTCTGTAGGCCATGTTTGTTCCCTTCACTGAAGAAAATGAAGAAAGGAGACGACATCCCAATCAGAGACTATTCTATGAGCTCTGGAGCGAAGGAAGTCAAATATATATTAAATATAAATCCACCTATGAGTACATATTCAGAAGTAAATGTAATATGAAACAGCCCTTCAGGCCACCTAAAACAGACTTTTATTTGCACATACCCCAATCACCTGACAATGTATTTCCTGAGTCTCTAGACATGCAGTGCCCATTATGAGGGGTTCCCACCATCCCTGTGCTGAGTTCCCGGTCTATACACCCGCTGTGCCCATTATGTGAGGTTCCCACCATCCCTGTGCTGAGTTCCCGGATCTGTACACCTGCTGTGCACATTATGAGAGGTTCCCACCATTCCTTTGCCGAGTTCCATGTCTGTACACCCGCTGTGCCCATTATGAGGGGTTCCCACCATCCCTGTGCTGAGTTCCCAGGTCTGTACACCCGCTGTGCCCATTATGAGGGGTTCCCACCATCCCTGTGCTGAGTTCCCAGGTCTGTACACCCGCTATGCCCATTATGAGGGGTTCCCACCATCCCTGTGCTGAGTTCCCAGGTCTGTACACCCGCTATGCCCATTATGAGGGGTTCCCACCATCCTTATGCTGAGTTCCACGTCTGTACACCCGCTGTGCCCATTATGAGGGGTTCCCACCATCCCTGCGCTGAGTTCCAGGTCTGTACACCCGCTGTGCCCATTATGAGGGGTTCCCACCATCCTTATGCTGAGTTCCACGTCTGTACACCCGCTGTGCCCATTATGAGGGGTTCCCACCATCCCTATGCTGAGTTCCAGGTCTGTACACCCGCTGTGCCCATTATGAGGGGTTCCCATCATCCTTGTGCTGAGTTCCCGGGTCTGTACACCCGCTGTGCTCATTATGAGGGGTTCCCACCATCCCTGTGCTGAGTTCCCAGGTCTGTACACCTGCTGTTCACAATATTATCCTCCATATTCTAAAGGATTCTAGAAATATAGTAGGAGGATGAATAGAGGAGGTAGCCTGAATATTAATGGAGATCCTGCCAATCCCTGGGGAGGTGATTGGAGAGCCCGTAAATATTGAAAGGCTTGAGGTAGGTGGCTGTTTGAGTCTGTGTCCAGTCCTGCAAGAGGAGACCCCTGTACAGGGACCCTGCCGTGGGGCAGGATTGCTGGAGGTTGGATTTAGGAGTCAGTGAGGTCCCAGCAGGAGCTTAACCTGGGGACCTATTTGCAAAGCTATATTATGGTGGTGTGAGTCTGAGCCTCCATCACTGACAGTAGATATGTGTAAAATGAAACAAATTGTTTTGTTTCATTTCGGATCAATTTGGTAAGTTACTGTTGTAATGCCCTCCAGGTTTGTTAGGTAGCTTTTTGTTATATAGAGGCTGAGTAGCAACCTGGGATGAGTCAGCCTGGGGGGCAGGATTTCACCTCAGGACAGGCTGGGAGGCTCTAGCAGGTCAGGACTTCTAGAGCCCTCCCACCTTTCCAAAAACTTAGAGAACTTGCAGGAAGAGGGGTGGAGGAGGCCCAAATCTGCAGGTTTGAGGGACTCTGGCCAATCCCCGGGCAGGAGGCTGGGCATGGTGACCAGGGCAACCCTCAAATGTGTCAGAGCCTGGGGGGAGGTGCACAGTGTCGGGTGGAAGATGGATTGAGGAAGGCTGGAGTGAGGAGCCTGGGAGGGGGCCCCAGGGAGGAAAGCCTACCTACCGGCAGGTCACTGTAGAAGAGGATCTCCACTGCCTCAACATCTGGGAAGGACAACATGTGTAGCAGCGAAGGATCCAGCCCAACATAAGGCCTGAATGCAACCACCAACCCACCAAGCTAACAGGAGAGGACAGTGTGAGTACCCCTCCTGGGCCAGAGAAGGGAAGAGGACGGTCAGGTGCGAGACCCAACTAGCTTCTCATCTGGGTCTGTTCTACCTTAGCAGCTCTTGGGCCCCTTGCTCAAGGATACCCTCAGGCAGCTAAGTGAAGAGGAGGAATCATTCGGGGTCTGAAGAGGTACACCTAAGAACCTTTAGACTGTTGCTAATCCGAATCTTTGTACAACGTTGCTTGTACAGTTATCCTCAAGTTCTACAGTTCCTCGGGCAACCCATATACCCCCAAATCCTATTCATGTTTAACACCTCAATGAAATCACAAAACCAAGCTTGAGGACTGTTTACTGAACCCAGTGTGTAAAGTGTGGGAAATGCTTGTTGCCTGGCCGTGCAGAGCAAAGGGGGACCCAATTCCAAACCAGCAGCCCTTACAAGGGTAGTGCTACACCAACTTAGTTACATTTGTTATGAAATTCGTTTTCTTTATTCATTTTTAACTGGATTCAAATTTTGTCCAATGGATTTGAAGTATTTGAATCGAATTTGAATTGAAAATATCAAATCCATTTGAATGAGTTGTGAAGAATTGTTGGCTGTTAAAGTGGGGCGGCCTGCCAGCCAAAGCGCATGGTTAAGCAGTTCTGGGGTCTCAAATACTCTCTTCACCCCATCCAAGATCTACTTTACAGTAAAGCAAAAAAAAGACACCTAGCCAGTGGAGATGAGAAAATGCAATGTGCCTGGTTGCATCTGCACAAACCATGTGGAAAGTAATCACTTCACCAGTGGCTCTTTCTTAGGTGCGGTACAACTAAATGATCGGTTTTATGTGAACAGGCCCTTTAACTACTAAGGGGAGGGGGGAAGAGGAGCGGGTGGAAGTTCAGTTGTTAGGTGGAGGTGGGATAGGCTTCCCTTAAGAGATGTGTTCAGGGATCATCTAAAGTTGGACAGACAGACATATGGAGATCCAGAGGATTAGAGCTGCCCTAGATATATTTGGGGTAGGGAGTTCCAGATGATTGGAGAAGGCTCTGGAGATGTCCTGGAAGTGAGCCTTAGGGTCAGGAGGGAGAGGGTGTGTAACGGACATGTAAAAGTTATTGTAACGGACATGTAAGATTTGAGTGTAAATATGGAATCAGCCATGACAGGTGAGTAGATTAGATGAGGCCACGCCCTCTCATTACAAAGGTGTGTGCAGGAACAGTCTGGTCATTAAGGATGTACATTGAGCCCCTGGGCAGTAGGGAAATGAATAGAAGGTACAAACAATTGATCTGGGATCAGATGTGTATGTATACACAATTCCTCCATAGGCCTTACAGACCCAATCATCATTTAGCATTAATTAGTCTAAAGCCCCGCCTCCTGGAGGTGACACCTTTTGTGTGTCAATCAGGTTATCACCTTCTGGGAAAGCCAGTGACAGCAGACAGACTGTGTGCCTTATGTGGAAGCTCTATAGGTAATATTCACATCAAAGAAGTATGTTTAATCTCTTATAAAAGCCAAAATATTAGTTGCAGAGAGATGAACATACTCCCTTTGAGCAGGCCATTCTGTGCGCTACATTTACATATAAGAATCATATTTGAGGCTTGGGGAGGAAGCCAGGGAAATGCATGGAATGGTTAGATGACGCCGGGGGTGCGACAGTCGGATGGTGTTTGGTACTGTTGCGATCGGGCTGACGCGCTGGTGTCAGAAATCCAATCCCCGACTTGGTGTTCAGGCCAGTCTCGGCCCAATTGAACTTGGGCAGGTCCATACACAGTACCTCTTGTGGGCGGGTCAGGACCGCCTCCCCCAGAGTCAATTGGCCGAAGACTAATGTCCCGCCCATGTCCAAATCTCAATAAATTGAACGCACGGACATTTGGACAGGGTGATCCGTACGGAGCTGGTTCGACTGACCAATGGATTGCTGAGTTTCTGGCTTGCTCCAGCCGCAGGGTAAAGTGTTATTCTGTCTTTTATTCCCTTTTATTTTATAGTAATCAGTCATTTGTGTGTCTTCTTATATCTTTTGTATTTCTGTAACTTGTTATATTTTGTACATATTTTATGCCCCGCCCACTTTGGGAAATTAAATATTAAAATTAATTAGTGAACTTCTGTGTATTTAAGCACGTGCTCATATCTTCGGAGAGACGAGATCGGGGAGATTAGATTGGGTTATATTGTATTGTATTTTAGTGCCTTTAAAACGCTCGGTCAGCTCATTGCCAATCTGTATGCAACTGCACTGTGTGTGGGCAGATTGTAAAAGGTAACAGATCTGCCAGACGGAGATCTGTGTGTGTGGGGTGTCTCAACAGACCGTTCTGCGGATAAACTGTTGGGTGGTGGCAGGCTACCTTTGTGGTGCATCTGGTGTGGGGGGTGTGGACAGTGGAAGGGTTATCAACACCGGGGTTCAAGCTAGGATAGCTGAAGGGACCTTTAGAAGGGTGTGATTACTAAGCTGGTCCTCAACTCTAATCAGGGCACCAGGTTGTATGTAAGATCATATCTGCCAGTGTGTGGCCGACCAGCTGGATTGGAGTGGAGTCTCCATCCAGAGGTATCATGGCTGATCTTATATACGGTTTGAGATATTCAAGTGTAAATTCCCTTTATTATCCCCTCTTTACCACCATGTCGTGGCTGCACGCGTGCGTCACGGTTAGCTAGTCGCTGTGGGCGTGGCGTGTGGTGGACACGTGACAGGGTGATCGTTTTAACGAATCCTTGACAGTTATCTAAAGTTGGACAGACTGACATATGGAGATCCAGAGGATTAGAGCTGCCCTAGATATATTTGGGGTAGGGAGTTCCAGATGATTGGAGAAGGCTCTGGAGATGTCCTGGAAGTGAGCCTTAGGGTCAGGAGGGAAAGGGTGAAAAAGGAGCTAGAGAGCAGGAGGTCTTATGAGGAGTGAAGAGAATGGATTGGTTGGCATTTTGAGATGAGGGTGGTGATGTAGCTAGGGGCAGAGTGGTGGATGTCTTTATAGGTTGCTAGTATTTGTTGGGTGAACGGAAACCAGTGGAGGGATTGGCAGAGAGGGGTGGAGGACTCTGAATGGAGGCCAGTGAAGGGATTGGCAGAGAGGGGTGAAGGACACTGAATGAAGGCCAGTGGAGGGATTGGCAGGGATCGGTGGAGGACACCGAGTGGAGGGATTGGCAGGGATGGGTGGAGGACACTGATTGGAGGCCAGTGGAGGGATTGGCAGGGACGGGTGGAGGACACTGAATGGAGGCCAGTGGAGGGATTGGCAGGGATGGGTGGAGGACACTGATTGGAGGCCAGTGGAGGGATTGGCAGGGATGGGTGGAGGACACTGATTGGAGTCCAGTGGAGGGATTGGCAGGGACGGGTGGAGGACACTGAATGGAGGCCAGTGGAGGGATTGGCAGGGATGGGTGGAGGACACTGATTGGAGGCCAGTGGAGGGATTGGCCGGGATGGGTGGAGGACCCTGAACAAAAGTTAGTGAAGGCGATGCTGGCACAAGGTCATCCAGTGTCCAGGGCGAAAATGGCAAATTGTGCCCACCCACATTGATTTGCAACACAACTGTTTCAGAGCATGTCCCAAACTTTAGGGACCTGAGAAGGGGAGGGGCTAATAGCCACATGCTGAAATATTACCAATAGTTGTGGAACCATTCAGTGAACTGATGCACAAATATGGGGCTAACAGTGAGGCCTCTGCATAGCCGGTGTCAATCTGAGGAGGACTGTCAGTGGGATAAAGGAGGGAAGGGGAGGTGGGCTCTTAGGAGTGAATGGAAATAAAGGGATCTAGGGGGGCTCTGAGCAAGGAAGGGGGTCTGAAAGGGTTCCTTCAGATGTGCGGCTATCATTGCTGTCGCTCAGAAAAGTGAAACATGGCACATCACTTTTCAGAGGGTGTTTGAAAGGGAGTGACATGGGGATATGTCACCTCCCCCCTGCTTTTTTTTTAACTCACTGAGCCCTTGTTCTACAGGCGCATGCGTTGCACACAGTTGCAGCATGGTCCAATTCCATTTAATTTTTGCCCTGGTGGCACATCAAAGCATTGTGTCCATGGCATACGTACAGCTGCATCTCCTTGTTTAGGTGTGTAAAAACACAGCTCAACTGTTTGATTTTACTGCCCTCCGACTACCCAGGTAAATGAACCCTAAGGCCCTGTTTACACTTGGGGTTGGGTAACCATACAAGTGAATTGGGTTGAGCTGCCACCACCCTGCAGCTGCATGCAATGCGCATGGTTTTGGCACATAGTGCGGGATTTCAGGGGGTTAAAAGAGGTGAAAAAAAAAAGGTAATAAGATTTTCCCCCTTAATGCGTTCTCTGCATTCTCTGCATGTACACAACATGTGTGTAATCGCATGCCTTCCTGCACCTGCAGAAAAAATGAGGTGCGGTTTAGGAAATGTATGGAGGTATCACTAACCCCAATGGCACCCCGCTCTCTGGGAAACACACCACACTATATGGTTTTCCTGGGGCCGTGTTTTCTGATAAGGTGTGGGGACATCATTCATGACCAGAGATGTGGGAAGGGTGTATCTGCTACAATAAAAAAATGTGGTCTAAAAAGTCTTTATAAATATCCTGAAAGAGTAGAACTGGTGACTTCTGCCAGCCAATGAAAATCTTCCAGACGCTGAAATGGAGAGCAGTGCAGCGTCAATCCCTTAGGGACCAATTACACATTTATCTGTAACACAAATCATAATGATTTCTTGTTTGTTGGATCCTCTCACTAAACAAAGAAAATTCCCCTATGGGAGCCACAATTCTTCCCCGTGTGAGAGGCTGACCTAACCTGTCATGGCTGACCGCTGATCAATGTGCTGTTCTGCCTGGCTGTCATGCTGATCCAATGGACCTGGAACAAGTATGCAGATTTTTGTTCCAGGCAAGTGAATCAGAAAGTGCTGAAGTCTAAAACAGCCAGGCATCTGGCATTTTCAGGAGGTCAGCGATAGCAGCCTACATATTTTACACAGGCTTCCTTCACCAGCTCTCTAATAAATATGGAAGATGCCATGCTAGAGGATTAGAAATAAAATATTTCCCCTATTTGGACAAGGTGAACGTTCATGAAAGAATGCCGACAAACAGGCCAAACCGCTGAATGACATCACACAAGTTTATATATACCCGACCCTTACATGTCTCACTAATCATGCCCGCCTGGAAGCTGCACTGAAACCTGAACAATAGGACACTGCATGTAATATAGAGGTATGAGGTACAATGCGCAAAATAGAGGCATGGGGCTCTGCATCACAATAAAAAAGAAGACATTGTAGATAACACTGAAGTATGAGGCACTATGTGCAACAAAGAGGCATGAGGCACTGGATGAAATACTGAGGCAGAAAGCATTGTCTGTAGTAGAGAGGCACGAGGCACTGAATGAATTAGAGAGGAATAAAGCACTGGATGTAATACTGTGGTAGAAAGCATTGCCTGTAACAAACGCATGAAGCACTGCATGTACTAACAGATCTGTTTACATGTCTATAGGAAATTGTGAGCAGCTTTGTCCAGCTCAGGAGAAGGTGAAGGTGAGGGTTAGGCTTACATGGAGGTGAGGGTTACATGGAGGTGAGGGTTACATGGAGGTGAGGGTTACATGAAGGTGAGGGTTACATGGAGGTGAGGGTTACATGAAGGTGAGGGTTACATGAAGGTGAGGGTTACATGAAGGTGAGGGTTACATGAAGGTGAGGGTTACATGAAGGTGAGGGTTACATGAAGGTGAGGGTTACATGAAGGTGAGGGTTAGGCTTGCGTGGAGGTGAGGGTTGCGTGGAGGTGAGGGTTGCGTGGAGGTGAGGGTTGCGTGGAGGTGAGGGTTGCGTGGAGATGAGGGTTGGGGTTGCATGGAGGTGAGGGTTGGGGTTGCATGGAGGTTAGGGTTGGGGTTGCATTTAGGTGAGGGTTGGGGTTGCATGGAGGATGAGGGTTGGGGTTACACGGAGGTGAGGGTTAGGGTTGGGGTTGTATGGAGGATGAGGGTTGGGGTTACATGGAGGTGAGGGTTGGGGTTGCCTGGAGGTGAAGGTCAGGGTTGGGGTTACATGGAGGTGAGGGTCAGGGTTGGGGTTACATGGAGGTGAGGGTTCGGGTGGGTTTGCATGGAGATGAGGGTTGGGGTCGCATGGAGATGAGGGTTGGGGTCGCATGGAGGTGAGGGTTGGGGTTGCATGGAGGTGAGGGTTGGGGTTGCATGGAGGTTAGGGTTGGGGTTGCATGGAGGTGAGGGTTGGGGTTGCATGGAGGTGAGGGTTGGGTTTAGCTCATACATATATAAAATGTGTTTTCATTGTGTTGCTGTGTTGTCGGAGTTCAGCTTTACCTTACAATCCGTGTATTTTGTCTTCTCATTGGGTGAAATCTGGGTGAAGATTTTGTCACCTTTATATCATTTCACTGATATTCTTCCATTAAACACAAACTGGTTTTTCAGGCTGAACTGGTCCAGCAGCTCCGAAGAGCGATATGACACCATGTGGAATACCCAGATTCATCATCATGTCAGAACCAGCAGGAAAATCTTCATGTAAAAAGGAATTGCATTCCATACAAAAAGCTGACGGGAAAATCATAATATTTCATCACATATTGTTCCTTCGGGGTCAGATTTCTACTTAGGCGGGGGTGTGGAGGGGGAGGGGATTGGGCTCTGATGACATCCTGGTAATATATTGAAGTTGGAGGGCTCATTCCCATCACTGTAGTGGAGAAGCTCCATGCTGGGGCACATAGAAAACCATTGTTCACACCTTTGCATTGCACTGAGGTGGGTCACAGTTCTTGGTGCAGAATGGACCCTTTTTCCCCCTCTTTTTCCGGTCAGCGGCCGGCCTTCAGGGAACCCCACTGGCAGTTGATGACTTATTGGTTGTTAAGGACGCAGTGGCCTCCCACTCCTTAAAACTATTCATGGCCAGATCTAGGCTATGCCCCCCCAGATTTTATTGGTACTCACCCAAAGCACACCCTAACCTGCCACTATACTGCTCTAACCTGCAAGCATGTTTCCTTAATCAGACACTTTACCACCCGAATCTGATACTTTCCAGCTCTAGCCTGATACTATACTGATCTCAGCAATTCCTTGTGTGGGGAGGAGGAGACCTGTCCATCAGCCACAGCTCAAGGATCCCCTCTGGAGGATCCCCTCTGGAAGAACCCCGGATGGAATGGCTGGTCTACACAGAAGAAAGGTGCAGGCGCGTGTTCCAAGCAGAGGAAAGTGGAGGTAACTCTGGGCCAGGAGCAGAAAACCGCTTGTAGACCTGAGATAACACAGGACCACAATCCCATCATATCAGCAAGTGCCCCTCTAATGACATGAGCTGTGAGGGACCTTCTAGAAGCCATCTGCTCTGTTATCCAATCCATAAACACCATTGTCACCGAGGAATGACTTGCAAGAAATGCCCAGCCTGAGGAAGAACAGGCGCTTTACTTACAGATCCTCACAAAAAACGTTTATTGAAGGATATTGATGATATGACGCCATTTATTATCACATCATTGTTCTTTTTAAATCCTAATGATAACAGAAACCCCCAAACGGCCCGGATCAGAAGTCTCCGCCCCTGGATCAGAAGTCTCCGCCCCGGATCAGAAGTCTCCGCCCCGGATCAGAAGTCTCCGCCCCGGATCAGAAGTCTCCGCCCCGGATCAGAAGTCTCCGCCCCAGATCAGAAGTCTCCGCCCCCTGGATCAGAAGTCTCCACCCCCGGCCTGGGTACAGACACACAAGGGGTCACACACAGGTTACTATGGCAATTAAAGCTTCATTTCCCACATCTGTGGCTTTTTAAATTGCAATTCATATCTATGTATAAATAGTCAATGAGTTTGTTAGCTCTCACGTGGATGCACTGAGCAGGCTGGATACTGAGCCATTGGGAAGCAGAAAAGAACTGTTAAAAGACCTGCATAACAAGGTAATGGACTGTAATAAAGATAGAAAAGGATAAAAAGATATCCATTCAGTAATGTTCAATCTCTTATTAAGAAGTGGAAAATTCGAGGATCTCTTGATACCAAACCAAGGTCAGGTAAACCAAGAAATATTGCAGCCACAAATGCCAGAAGAATTGTTTGGAATACAAAGAAAACACCACAAGAAACTTCAGGAGAAATCCAGGCTGTTCTGGAAAAAGACAGTGTGGTTGTTTCAAGGAACACAATACAATATGTGAAAAAAAATGAGTCGAGATGTCAGAAAGAAGTCTTTACTGCGCCAATGCCACAAAAAAGCCCGGTGACAATACAGCTTCTGGCACACTATAATCTGGAGTGACGAGACCAAAACAGAGCTTTATGGCCACAATCATAATTGATATCTTTGGAGAGGGGTCAAGAAGGCCTAGAGCGACAAGAATACCATCCCCACTGTGAAACATGGTGGTGGCTCACTGATTTTTAGGGGGGGTGTGAGCACTAAAGGGACGGGGATTCCTGTGAAAATTGATGGCAAGATGAGTGCAGCATGTTATCAGAAAATACCGACAGATATTGTGCATTCTTCTGCAGAAAAGCTGCACATGGTAGGCTCCTGGACTTTCCAGGCGGACAATGACCCCGAGCACAAGCCAAGCTGACCCTCCAGGGGTTCCAGCAGGACAATGACCCCGAGCACAAGCCAAGCTGACCCTCCAGGGGTTCTAGCTGGACAATCACCCCGAGCACAAGGCCAAGCTGACCCTCCAGGGGTTCTAGCTGGACAATGTCCCCGAGCACAAGCCAAGCTGACCCTCCAGGGGTTCTAGCTGGACAATCACCCCGAGCACAAGGCCAAGCTGACTCTCCAGAGGTTCCAGCAGGACAATGACCCCGAGCACAAGGCCAAGCTGACTCTCCGGGGGTTCCAGCAGGACAATGACCCCGAGCACAAGGCCAAGCTGACTCTCCGGGGGTTCCAGCAGGACAATGACCCCGAGCACAAGGCCAAGCTGCCCTCCAGGGGTTCCAGCAGGACAATGACCCTGAGCACAAGGCCAAGCTGACCCTCCAGAGGTTCCAGCAGGACAATGACCCCGAGCACGAGGCCAGGCTGACCCTCCGGGGGTTCCAGCAGGACAATGACCCCGAGCACAAGGCCAAGCTGACCCTCCAGGGGTTCCAGCAGGACAATGACCCCGAGCACAAGGCCAAGCTGACCCTCCGGGGGTTCCAGCAGGACAATGACCCCGAGCACGGGGCCAGGCTGACCCTCCAGGGGTTCCAGCAGGACAATGACCCCGAGCACAAGGCCAAGCTGACCCTCCGGGGGTTCCAGCAGGACAATGACCCCGAGCACGGGGCCAGGCTGACCCTCCGGGGGTTCCAGCAGGACAATGACCCCGAGCACAAGGCCAAGCTGACCCTCCAATGGGTACAGCAGAAGAAGGTGAAGGTTCTGGAGTGACCATCACAGTCTCCTGACCTTCATATCATCGAGCCGCTCTGTGGAGATCTCAAATGTGCGGTTCATGGAAGACCACCAAAGACTTTGCATGGCCTGGAGACATGTTGCCGAGACGAATGGGCGGCTCTACCACCTGCAAATATTCGGGGGCCCCATAGACAACTATTACAGAAGACGGCACTCTGTCATTGATGCTGAAGGGGGCGCTACACAGGATTAAGAACTAAGGGGGTGCAGACTATTGTACAGGGGCGTGTCATTGGTTTACTTGTCGCCATGTTCTGGTTTATGATTGGACCATTCTGGTGTCACCTCCAGTTACAGAATAGGAATCCCAAAAAAATAAAAGAAATGGGTTTTGCCGGCTCACTTTTTTTCTTTATAAATGGTCCATCCTGTATATTCCCAATCCTTCGGGGGGGGAGGCACACTTTTCAGCCGTTCCCCTGCTCCCCCGCCTCTGCACATATTCTGTACTTCCCAGTGTGCGCGCTCCCCGCCATATACTGCGCTTCCTTCTGTCAGCTGACTCGGCCCGTGTGTACAGCCGTCCTCATGACAGAAGCCAGCTTAGGGACCAGCATATGTGCAAGGGACCAATCAGAGCTGGCGGCCACTGGCTGTGATCGTGATTAGTGTGTTCTGGTGAGAAGATCCCCTGACAGATCACAACGGGGCTCAGCAGGAGAGATCGCTGGGATGAACGAAAAAGAACTTAAAGTGTTACTAAACCCCGGACCCCGCATTCACTATATCTGCTCTCCCTGGACCCCGCATTCCCTATATCCCCTCTCCCCGGACCCCGCATTCACTATATCCGCTCTCCCGGACCCCGCATTCACTATATCCACTCTCCCCGGACCCCTCATTCACTATATCTACTCTCCCCGGACCCCGCATTCACTATATCCGCTCTCCCCAGACCCCGCATTCACTGTATCCGCTCTCCCCGGACCCCGCATTCACTATATCTGCTCTCCATGGACCCCGCATTCACTGTATCCGCTCTCCCTGGACCCCGCATTCACTATATCCGCTCTCCCCGGACCCCGCATTCACTATATCCGCTCTCCCCGGACCCCGCATTCACTATATCCGCTCTCCCCGGACCCCGCATTCACTATATCCGCTCTCCCTGGACCCCGCATTCACTATATCCGCTCTCCCTGGACCCCGCATTCACTATATCCGCTCTCCCCGGACCCCGCATTCACTATATCCGCTCTCCCCGGACCCAACATTCACTATATCCGCTCTCCCCGGACCCCGCATTCACTATATCCGCTCTCCCCGGACCCCGCATTCACTGTATCCGCTCTCCCCGGACCCAACATTCACTATATCCGCTCTCCCCGGACCCCACATTCACTATATCCACTCTCCCACAATACACAAAACATTGAAATGCAATTTTTTTAGTAAATATAAAGTGTTACATTTCTTTTCTCATCAGCAGTATTGTTAAAGCTTGTAGGAGGAGTTTTCATTCTCCTCTGAATGTCCTATGATGCTGCAAAACCCCTGACCCTCTGTCTGGACAGTGCTGATTGGCCCTGTGCTGATCACATACACTTTCTCAAAATAAAAAAAATTACCTAGCAATACACACTAAGCTGAGCATGTGCAGAGTGTCTCCAAGGGCTCTGTACTATCAGCAGATGGATTGGGGACAGTAGAAGAAGGGAAGGATCAGAGAAGACAGGATCCAATGGCCTTTTTCCACAGTGAGTATAACAAGCATGCTTTGCTGCTTATACAGACTGATTTTACTGTTGTGGGTTTAGGAACACTTTAATCTGTGATTTGTGTACCAGGATTAGGCGTCTTCACCTGTTCAATGTGACAGAGCTGTGCAAATCCCAGGACTGCCTGGACAGAAATACAAATCCAGCTCCCATATCCAGGGATGCCTGGATCTCAGCCGCAAGGAACCCCTTCTTAACTTCAGACTCCAACCAGATCCCTGACATTGGATTTACATCTCATCACCTCCACCAAACATGTAAATCGTATGTAAAACAGGTCATTCCATGGATCAGCCTATGGAGATACTTTTATCAGCAAATGAATAATTTGTGTGTTATGTGAAATGTAGGTGTGGGCTGAATAAACATTATATAGAAAACCTGAATATTGGACATGGAGCTGACATGGAGCTGACATGGAGCTGACATGCACCCCCCCCCCCCCCCCCCCATCAATGCTGCCAGTGAGCTCTGAATGTTGGGTGGTGTCAGAAGTTTCCTGGGTGGATGACATCTCGTGGTTGTAAAATCTCTTAAAGTTGTCTCCAGGCTCAGCTCCTGCCGGCATGCTGTCCCTCTATAGCCGCTGCCCCCCCCCCCCTCCACCCCCCAACATACAATTTGCTTTAATGTTCTTATATGTACCTTTTACAGATATGTTCAGGGCGATCACCTGACACGCAGGGTCATCTTCCTCCTCAGTCTTCCTCCGGTGGTGGGTGGTCCTGGACGATGACATTGTCACTGACATAATGCCATCAATGCCACTCTGTATCTCTACACTGTGCAAGGATCCATGGTATACTCCTCGGGGGACGGCCTATGATGCTCTGCATTCTGCACAAGGAAGATTTAGGACATCTTGTGGCAGAAAAGAAGTACTGCAAGGGGCAGCTCCATATGAAAGGCAAGAGATGCAATGAGAAAAGCTTTTTTGTTTTTAAATCGTCAAGGAGAAATGTAAAATGATAGCATAGGGCCCGAAGCTTAGCTTTAAATGCTACTGTAACCTGGACTGCACCTGATAACCGCTGCAGAACTTCTTCTTTTCTTGATGCCACATTATCCTTCTGTGTGAACAGGGAAAAACTGAATATTCATTATTGCAGAAGTGCAGCAACCATCTATAAGGACAGCACTTTGCAATGCTTGTCTGTGGAGTGTCTCCAGTGCAAGAGGCAACCATCTTGGCTGGGACTGGATTGATCATGAAGGACAGGGATTGGCTAATGCAAATAGGAGAAGGGAGGAAATGGAGAGAAGCAAGCAAATGTGCTGGGAAAGACTGGACTGGATCACAATTGGGTGAAACCTCAGAGAAGCAAAGAGACTGCATATAGTGCAGGCCCCTGCCTCAGAGAGTGGGAACCTTCCCCCTGGAAGGGGGGGGGGGGGGCTGGCTGCCTGGTGAAATCAGACTGTACTAGAGAGCATTCCTACTGCCTCAGCAGGACTGAAAGGCAGAGATCACAGCAGCTCCTGTCTGAGACCTTGAAGTGAATCAAAGCATGCGTCCAGAGACCCAGAAGAGGGCACCCTGGCCCAGGTAAGACACTAACATTGTTCATCTGTTGTCTGCTTGGAACTGTTGTGCTTTCTTCAAGAGCCACAATTTCATCTTTCATTAACTAGTGTGACCAAACGGGGGCCGTTCCAGCAAGTTAGGGGTGTCTTTATATACTGGTCCAGGTAAATGCCATTCAGGCCTGATAATTACTGTTAGAATACTGCAAGTGTTTAACCGTATCTCTCAGATGAACATTCTTGTCTCATGGAATGTCTATTCACACTTCAAATCCTCTCTCAGGCAATGCTTGGCCTAATATATTCTTTGAAATCCCTCAAGGTGTGTCAGTAAGTGCTGGGTGAGCGAGGTGTGCAGAGAAATCACCAGACAATTCAGCAGCTCCTCTGGGGGGCGCTCTACACTACAGTAAGCCCTCAGGCTGCTCCCTGCAGTATGTGGGCAACCGGACTTCTACTGAACACGTCTTCCTTCCATAAAGTCACATAATAAAATAGCCCCAAACCTCTGCACGTGACAGCCAATGACTCGCTACCAGCATGCTACATTGTTTCAGTTTCTGCAACAATGTGAAAGATTTGCTACAAAAGTAGGTTTGACCTGAAATTGAAATATCATCTCATCCGCACAGAACACTCCTCTGGGGTAGAAACCAAATACCAACGTCTCCCCATCTCAGGAATATCTACAGCCAGCAAACAAAGAGAATGAAAGTCTAGTGACCTGCTCGGCCCTCCTGCCGCCCGCTCGGACTGCTCTGGAAAGGTTCCTCCGGAATGGACTTCATGCTGCTCTGATCTGGATCATCCACGACTGGCGACTGAGCGTTCCCAGCGATCGGGCGCCAATGCGGTTGTGTGCACAGCGAGGGACTGAACACACCTGTTCAATGGAGTAATTCTTCTTTAAACCTCAGTATTACCATGATGTCATTAAAGCAGATTAGGATTACAAGGTCGTTGGAAAGAGCTATTTAAATAATATCACTGATCTCATTTGCATGACAAATATCCAGTCATGTGTTTGAATTTGTTTGCTGAGAAGGGCCATGCCAGACTGGAGATGTATGTAATGCTGCTGTGCCAATAGGAAGGACCACTTGCTCCTCCTAAAGGGAATGGATTGTTACATTGTATATAACTTTTATGTTTGTACAAATAATATGTTGTATATACGAGTACATGGCGGGAACTTTGTGTCACACCTATATGAGCATGCTGGACATCCTTTTCAAAAACTATGGCCATGTACCCCCCCCCCTTCTATTTAGCTGGGGGGGGGGCTAGTTCATTCTGTTTTTTAGTTAGAGGCTGAGTAGCAACCTGGGCAATAGTCAGAGGGTCAAACTTGGAACAGGGCTGAGAGGCTCTGCTTATCAGCTCTCTGAAGCCTCCCCCTGATCTAGAGACTTGGAGAAGTCTCTAGAATTCAGTGAGTGGGGGTGAAGAGGAGCTGGTCTGCACTCTTAAGGGATTCTGACCAATCCCCAACCAGGAGGCTTGGCATGGGGCCAGAACAGTTCTTGAGAATGGCCAAGCTAGCTCAGCAGCAGGAGAGTTCAGGTAGAAGATGGAATGAGCAGGCTGGAGTGAGGAGCATGGAAGGGGGTCCAGGAAAGGGGCCTGCCTACAGGTGGAGGAGCTGGAATGGAGGATCTCTCAGCCTCACTGTCCCCTGAGAGAGGACAGCCTGGGAAGCAGGGAAGGAGTCATCCCAGCGTAAAGGCCTGAAGGCAGTCTCCAACCCACAAGCTTGCAGGAGGGACTGAGTGAGTAACCCCACACCCCCTGGGCATGACAAGGGGAAAGGGCATTCAGGTGGGAAACCTGACTAGCCCCCATCTGGGACTGCTGCTCTTAAGAGGCAGATTCTGGATCCCCTTGCCCAGGGATTCCCTCAGGTGCTGGGTGAAGAGGAGGTTTCATTGGGGGTCTGAGGTGGTACACCAGGAGAGGCTGATAGCGCTCCAAGAAAACATAACCCTTCTTAGCACTTGTACATAGTTCTATAAAGTTGTCCTCGGTGCAACAGTTCCTAGGGCATCCCATGTATCCCTCATCCCTATCCAAGTTTCAGTCCCCTAATAAAATAAAAACAAATACGTTTAATGACTGTTTACTGTCTCTGGAGTGTGAGGCTAGAAGGACATGCGTGTTGCCTTGCTGTGCAGGACTATAGGGGGACCCAAATCTCTAGGAACTCCTAAGGGGGTAGTGCTACAGTCATTAATACACACCCCTCCCCCCATCTATTCTCAAGATTTTGGAGGGTGTCTGTGGGAATCTGTGCCCATTTGTAAGGTCAGGTACTGATGTTGGATGAGAAGAATTGAATCACCATCAGAGTTCCAATTCATCCCAAAGGGGCTCAGTAGGGTTGAGGTCAGGACTCTGTACAGGACAATGGAATTCCTCCATGCCAAGCTGGTCATCCATGTCTTTATGGAGCTGACTTTGTACACGGGGGACATTCATGGGGGGAACAGAAAAGGGTCTTCACTAAACTGGTCATCCATGTCTTTATGGAGCTGGATTTGTACACAGGGGGCAGTCATGGGGGAACAGAAAAGGGTCTTCACCAAACTGGGTATCCGTGTCTTTATGGAGCTGGCTTTGTACACGGGGGACAGAAAAGAGTCTTCACCAAACTGGTCATCCGTGTCTTTATGGAGCTGGCTTTGTACACAGGGGGCAGTCATGGGGGGAACAGAAAAGGGTCTTCAACAAACTGGTCATCCATGTCTTTATGGAGCTGGCTTTGTACACAGGGGACAGTCATGGGGGAACAGAAAAGGGTCTTCACCAAACTGGTCATCCATGTCTTTATGGAGCTGGCTTTGTACACGGGGGACAGTCATGGGGGAGCAGAAAAGGGTCTTCACCAAACTGGTCATCCATGTCTTTATGGAGCTGACTTTGTACACAGGGGACAGTCATGGGGAACAGAAAAGGGTCTTCACCAAACTGGTCATCCATGTCTTTATGGAGCTGGCTTTGTACACAGAGGACAGTCATGGGGGACAGAAAAGGGTCTTCACCAAGCTGGTCATCCATGTCTTTATGGAGCTGGCTTTGTACACAGGGGACAGTCATGGGGAACAGAAAAGGGTCTTCACCAAACTGGTCATCCATGTCTTTATGGAGCTGACTTTGTACACAGGGGACAGTCATGGGGGACAGAAAAGGGTCTTCACCAAACTGGTCATCCATGTCTTTATGGAGCTGGCTTTGTACACGGGGGACAGTCATGGGGGAGCAGAAAAGGGTCTTCACCAAACTGGTCATCCATGTCTTTATGGAGCTGACTTTGTACACAGGGGACAGTCATGGGGGACAGAAAAGGGTCTTCACCAAACTGGTCATCCATGTCTTTATGGAGCTGGCTTTGTACACGGGGGACAGTCATGGGGGAACAGAAAAGGGTCTTCACCAAACTGGTCATCCATGTCTTTATGGAGCTGGCTTTGTACACAGAGGACAGTCATGGGGGAACAGAAAAGGGTCTTCACCAAACTGGTCATCCATGTCTTTATGGAGCTGGCTTTGTACACGGGGGACAGTCATGGGGGAGCAGAAAAGGGTCTTCACCAAACTGGTCATCCATGTCTTTATGGAGCTGACTTTGTACACAGGGGGCAGTCATGGGGGACAGCAAAGGGTCTTCACCAAACTGGTCATCCATGTCTTTATGGAGCTGGCTTTGTACACGGGGGACAGTCATGGGGGAACAGAAAAGGGTCTTCACCAAACTGGTCATCCATGTCTTTATGGAGCTGGCTTTGTACACAGAGGACAGTCATGGGGGACAGAAAAGGGTCTTCACCAAGCTGGTCATCCATGTCTTTATGGAGCTGGCTTTGTACACAGGGGACAGTCATGGGGAACAGAAAAGGGTCTTCACCAAACTGGTCATCCATGTCTTTATGGAGCTGACTTTGTACACAGGGGACAGTCATGGGGGACAGAAAAGGGTCTTCACCAAACTGGTCATCCATGTCTTTATGGAGCCGGCTTTGTACACAGGGGACAGTCATGGGGGACAGAAAAGGGTCTTCACCAAACTGGTCATCCATGTCTTTATGGAGCTGGCTTTGTACACGGGGGGCAGTCATGGGGGGACAGAAAAGGGTCTTCACCAAACTGTTACCACGAGGCTGGAAGAGCACAATTGTCTTCAGTGTCTTTGTTTGGAAGATTACCAGGACCCCTCACTGGGGACACCTGAATTCCTTCATTTTATAGAAACTATAATACTTTGCACAGATTTTGTTTTCATGCACCTGGAAGGGATTCATTTGATTTAAATTGATGGTGAGATGAGGTTTAATAAGGTGATCTTTGTAAATCCTCCATTCATATTTCTTCACAGTGGTTAAAACGACCTATTCAGGTTCTCAGTTTGTGACAGGTTCCCTTTCAGAGAGATTTCATCCAGCCCAGTACTAAGGAGTAAAGCAGTTCATTCTGAGAGTTGTAACTGTAGGAGCCCCGGGCCCCCAGCAACACCTAATCTGTCCAGTCTTATAACAGGATTTCAATGTTATTTAAAAGGATGGCGGCTGACAGATGGAGGAGCTGTTGTAATGCCTCCAATACAGACGACATAATACGCATCTGGAGCATTTAATAAGTAACTCTGTCAGCTTCCATTAGCATTATTGGATACAAGATGAACCTTCTGCTGTATGTTGTCATTTGATGAATCTATCAGAGGAACATCCCTGACAAAGAAATGATATAAATATATACACATCTAGTCCTTCTGTCGGCCTTCTTCTGGCTGGTATTTTTATTCTCAGATATTATGAGTCTCAGTCAATATTATTCTGATCCAGTCAGCTGGGATCTCTTCCTTGTATTACTGTTGAACAAATTTTTATTTTTTGCCAGTTTTGGAAACAAAAGGATCCATTTCTTAATGAATTTCACATTCTGAGTTCAAATATAACAATGAAATTTGTCAATTGGCTCTAGTTTTTCTGTAAACGGAAAGTTTTCTACTATAGGCGTAATGACTACATAATGCACAATAATTATATAGATAGATGTCTTTCCACAAATATAAAGCAAGTGATATGACTACATAACAAAGCCTAAATGGCAGAATATATTGCATAGGATTACCAAGAAAAATTATAGCCATAAGCCAAGTTGAATCATTTTAATACTTAGGATTCTCACTAGTTTTGTCTTCAGTTTGTGTCGGTTTTGCTTCTCTTGGCTTTTCTCTTGTATTCGAGGAAAGGGCTATCTCTTACAACTGTCCAGCAATAGTCAGCAAGCATTGATGGGCTCCATTTACCTTGATATCTTCTTTTCATAGCTGCAATGTCTTGATGGAAGCGCTCTCCGTGTTCATCACTCACTGCTCCACAGTTTGGTGGGAAAAAATCCAGATGCGAATGTAGAAAATGAATTTTTAGAGACATGTTGTAACCCAGATTTCTGTAAGTCTGGATGAGTTTTTCTACCACTTTCTTGTAGTCTGGTGTTTTATTGTTTCCAAGAAAATTTGATGTCACTGATACAAATGCTGTCCAGGCAGCCTTTTCCTTTCCACGCAACAGAGAAAGAAACTCATCATCATGAATAAGTTTAGGAATCTGTGGCCCAACAAAGACTCCTTCATTTATTTTTGTAGCACTAAGTGCTGGAAATTTGCTAATCAGGTACTTGAAACCTGCTTTATTCTTGTCCATTGCCTTAACAAAGTTTTTCATTAATCCCAACTTGATGTGTAATGGAGGTAATAAGATCTTATTGCTGTCTACAAGTGCTGGATAGTTAACATTTTTTTCTCTAGGCTGCAATGACTGGCGTAATGGCCAGTCTCTTTTGGCATAGTGCATTTCTCTCGCACGACTGTCCCACTCACAGAGGAAGCAGCAGTACTTAGTATATCCACCTTGAAGTCCAAGTAGGATAGCAATCACCTTCAGGTCACCACAAATCGACCATTGATGTTCATCATAGTTGATGCACCTTAAAAGCTCTTTCAAGTTTTCATACGTTTCTTTCATTGAAACTGCGTAAGCAACTGGAACTGACGGCAGCTGATTGCCATTATGGAGCAAAACAGCTTTAAGACTCGCCTTTGAAGCATCAATGAACAGCCTCCACTCATAGGGATCATAGCATACGCCGATGGCTGAGATTAAACCATGAACATTGTTACATACAGCAATATCACCTTCCTGGACGAAGAATGGGATCAGATCTTTCTGACGATGACGGTAGAAAGACATACGAACATCACTTGCTAGGAGATTCCACTGTTGTAGTCTTGACCCCAAAAGCTCTGCCTTGTTCTTCGGAAGATCCAGGTCTCTGATAAGATCGCTCAATTCCACTTGTGTAATGAGGTGTGGTTCAGTGGGTGTGGATGGAAGAAAGTCTGGGTCATGTGAGGTTGACGGTTGATGACTACACGCTTCAGGTTCTTCCTCACTTGACTCAACCACGAAGGATTCTGGTGCTTTAGGAATTGGTAGCCCCTCTCCATGAGGAACTGGACGTATTGCCGATGGAATATTTGGATAGTGCACAGATAACTTTTTCTTCTTATTTAGCCCTTTTGTTGGAGTCACCATACAAAAGTAACAATTACTAACATGATCTGTTGGCTCTCTCCAAATCATTGGCACAGCGAAAGGCATAGATGCCTTTTTTCCATTCAACCATTGCTCCAGTGCCGTCCCACAAGAATTGCAGCATATATGTGGTGCCCAGCTCTTGTCCTGGTCTCCTATCTTGCAGCCAGAATACAAGTTGTAGGCTTTCTTAATCATTCCTGTTATCCTCCTTTTTTGTGAGATAAAAGTTATTTCACCGCAGATATAGCAGAAATTATCTGCTTTATTCACACAAGTTCGAGGCATTACTGAGTAGCCTATATAAGCAGAAAACGAAATGTAAAGACGAACTCCAATCAGCTACAGATACTGCAGCTTTTATGCAGTGAAGTGATGCAATTAAAGGCTAATATTGCATCATCTCAGTATACATGACATTTTCTATTGGTCACCAGTATCAATTGCGCAATATGCAGCTGAAGTTGCATCATAATTTTGAATGGCTTACGTCATTAGATGGGTGAATATATCATGGAAACTAGAGCCAATCAACATTTTTTAGGGTTATTTTCGTTTTCAGCACCCCAAAATTATGTAAGATTAGCTAATTTTATGCCCAAAACTTTTTACCTGTTGAACAGTGACTGGTACTTGGTGTACAGAGCATTTCCCAATTCTCATCCCACTCTTCATGTGATCGCCTCACAGCTTTTCTTTTTAATTCAGACCTTGAAGTCACACTTCATGAATCTCCAACATACTCACTTTGGTCTTTGGTTAGTTACCCTCAAAGGCTTAGTTCGCACTGGCATTGAAAGCAGGCATTATAGAGACGTTTTAACGCTCCTCAAGCACCTATACAAATGATACTATGGGCAGCACACAGTGCGGTTCACATGATCAAAATATGAAGTATTAGCATTGCGTAGCTTCAAAAGTGAAGCCTCATCTCGAGTCAGGAGGAGTTTGAAGCCTTTCAATGCCTCCCATTCAAGTCTATGTTGATGCTCCTCAAATACACTGGCAGGCTTTTGTAGGGCATTTGCAGTGCGGTTGTGAAGCATTAATAACATTAGAGTTTATTTAGTTTGGGGTGTGGATTTAACACTTGTCAAATGCTTATAAAATGCTTCAAAACAGCGCATAGGGCATTTGGGGAGCATTTTTAGGGTTAGCCAGTCTAATGCTCATACTACAGCTCATTAACACCTGTCTAGTGCCCATACTACAGCTCATTAACACCTGTCTAATGCCCATACTACAGCTCATTAACACCTGTCTAGCGCCCATACTACAGCTCATTAACACCTGTCTAACGCCCATACTACAGCTCATTAACACCTGTCTAGTGCCCATACTACAGCTCATTAACACCTGTCTAACGCCCATACTACAGCTCATTAACACCTGTTTAACACCCATACTACAGCTCATTAACACCTGTCTAACACCCATACTACAGCTCATTAACACCTGTCTAACACCCATACTACAGCTCATTAACACCTGTCTAACACCCATACTACAGCTCATTAACACCTGTCTAACACCCATACTACAGCTCATTAACACCTGTCTAACACCCATAGTACAGCTCATTAACACCTGTCTAACACCCATACTACAGCTCATTAACACCTGTCTAACACCCATACTACAGCTCATTAACACCTGTCTAACACCCATACTACAGCTCATTAACACCTGTCTAACACCCATACTACAGCTCATTAACACCTGTCTAACGCCCATACTACAGCTCATTAACACCTGTCTAGTGCCCATACTACAGCTCATTAACACCTGTCTAACGCCCATACTACAGCTCATTAACACCTGTCTAGTGCCCATACTACAGCTCATTAACACCTGTCTAACGCCCACACTACAGCTCATTAACACCTGTCTAGCGCCCACACTACAGCTCATTAACACCTGTCTAGCGCCCATACTACAGCTCATTAACACCTGTCTAACGCCCATACTACAGCTCATTAACACCTGTCTAGTGCCCATACTACAGCTCATTAACACCTGTCTAACGCCCATACTACAGCTCATTAACACCTGTCTAGCGCCCATACTACAGCTCATTAATGCTGGTCTAACGCCCATACTACAGCTAATTAATGCTGGTCTAACGCCCATACTACAGCTCATTAATGCCAGTCTTAACGCCCACACTACAGCTCATTAACACCTGTCTAACGCACATACTACAGCTCATTAACACCTGTCTAGTGCCCATACTACAGCTCATTAACACCTGTCTAGTGCCCATACTACAGCTCATTAACACCTGTCTAACGCCCATACTACAGCTCATTAACACCTGTCTAGCGCCCATACTACAGGTCATTAACGCCTGTCTAGCGCCCATACTACAGCTCATTAATGCTGGTCTAACGCCCATACTACAGCTCATTAACACCTGTCTAACGCACATACTACAGCTCATTAATGCCAGTCTTAACGCCCATACTACAGCTCATTAACACCTGTCTAACGCACATACTACAGCTCATTAACACCTGTCTAACGCACATATTACAGCTCATTAACACCTGTCTAGCGCCCATACTACAGGTCATTAACGCCTGTCTAGCGCCCATACTACAGCTCATTAATGCTGGTCTAACGCCCATACTACAGCTCCTTAATGCCTGTCTAACACCCATACTACAGCTCCTTAATGCCTGTCTACCGCCCATACTACAGCTCATTAATGCCAGTCTACCGCCCATACTACAGCTCATTAATGCCAGTCTAACGCCCATACTACAGCTCATTAATGCCAGTCTAGCACCCATAGTACAGCTCATTAATGCCAGTCTAACGCCCATACTACAGCTCATTAACACCTGTCTAACGCCCATACTACAGCTCATTAACACCTGTCTAACACCCATACTACAGCTCATTAACACCTGTCTAACACCCATACTACAGCTCATTAACACCTGTCTAACGCCCATACTACAGCTCATTAACACCTGTCTAGTGCCCATACTACAGCTCATTAACACTTGTCTAACGCCCATACTACAGCTCATTAACACCTGTCTAGCGCCCATACTACAGCTCATTAATGCTGGTCTAACGCCCATACTACAGCTAATTAATGCTGGTCTAACGCCCATACTACAGCTCATTAATGCCAGTCTTAACGCTCACACTACAGCTCATTAACACCTGTCTAACGCCCACACTACAGCTCATTAACACCTGTCTAGCGCCCATACTACAGGTCATTAACGCCTGTCTAGCGCCCATACTACAGCTAATTAATGCTGGTCTAACGCCCATACTACAGGTCATTAACACCTGTCTAAGGCACATACTACAGCTCATTAATGCCAGTCTTAACGCCCACACTACAGCTCATTAACACCTGTCTAACGCACATACTACAGCTCATTAACACCTGTCTAACGCACATATTACAGGTCATTAACGCCTGTCTAGCGCCCATACTACAGCTCATTAATGCTGGTCTAACGCCCATACTACAGCTCCTTAATGCCTGTCTAACACCCATACTACAGCTCCTTAATGCCTGTCTACCGCCCATACTACAGCTCATTAATGCCAATCTACTGCCCATACTACAGCTCATTAATGCCAGTCTAGCACCCATAGTACAGCTCATTAATGCCAGTCTACCGCCCATACTACAGCTCATTAATGCCAGTCTAGCGCCCATAGTACAGCTCATTAATGCCAGTCTACCGCCCATACTACAGCTCATTAATGCCAGTCTAGCGCCCATACTACAGCTCATTATCGCCTGTCCAACGCCCATACTACAGCTCATTAATGCCAATCTAGCGCCCATACTACAGCTCATTAATGCCAGTCTAGCGCCCATAGTACAGCTCATTATCGCCTGTCCAACGCCCATACTACAGCTCATTAATGCCAATCTAGCGCCCATACTACAGCTCATTAATGCCAGTCTACCGCCCATACTACAGCTCATTAATGCATGTCTAGCGCCCATAGTACAGCTCATTAACACCTGTCCAACGCCCATACTAAAGCTATAGAAGCATTTAGGAGGAGTAAGAAATGTAGTCATGTGTGAACAAGCCCTAAGACTCATGCATGAGAAATACAAAGGACACTGGGACTGCTACTTTCACAACATTGAGAGTGATCAGGTGGCTATAGTGAAGGCAGAAGCTTCCAGGTCAGTTATGGAAGGCACAGGAAGAACCTACATCAGTATGTAAATAATAGAGGTAGGTAGGCATCTGCAATATAGACTGCTAAGAACCTTGCACAATATATGATTCAACTGGAGGGTTTTACATTTTTCTCTAGAAAACTAGAACTTGACTTTGCGGTGCCCACGGACGTGAGATACAAATCGAGCGATTTGGAGGACTTATTAGAATGATCACCACATCTATGAAACCAACAAACCACTGCAGAGCCGCCTTCCCAATAATCTCAGAAGGTTGGTCTTCATGGCATGTCCCTAGTGTGTATGGAAAAGTACTGGAGGGTTATTGAGGCAAAGCCATTGTGAAGTGTTCAGCTCCATGCACTCCTAGAAGCTGTAATCAGCATTTTTGTTCTGCTCCTAGAGGCTAATAGTGTTGTCCTATGTATCCATGCACACGATTTTAGGCTAGCAGCATTTTTCAAGCTTCAGCATTTAGGAGCAGAAAAGAGTTTTTGAGACCGTTTTTTCAGCAAACAAAATGCTAACGGCTCTTAAAAGCTACTAAAACGCTCTTAACAGCTTTCAATTTTCTAATGAAAGGCTAACGCTCCTAACTGCTTCTAAACGCTACTAAACAACCCCATTGCCAGCATTTTTCATCCAGCATTTTCTCCAGCATTTTATGAGCTTAAAACAAAATGGTAGCATGCATGGAGCCTCAATCTATTTTTCATTCGGTTTAGGATTTTCATCAGTGTAATGCTATAAAAACATTTTGTTTCCAATCCTGAAATCTGATCAATATACCTCATTTTATGCAGGCCGGTGCTGTCCAATAATCATCATTATGTTACATTTTATACGATTTATACAGGCCAGTGTATGCAGCTTCTTTAATCCTTGTCTATGTTCCAGTTTACGCTGGTACTATGAACATTGCCCCAAGTTTCCTGTTTCAGGGCTACTCCTTTCTTTGCAGTGTCCTATGGAGCCACCCTTAGGGTTAGGGTTAGGGTGGAGAGAGTAGGAGTTATCTGGACAGGCAGGGGTAGGGCATTCCAGAGGATGGAAGAGGCTCTGGAAAGATTGGAGTAGAAAGTTCCAGAGGAGGAGAGAGGCTCTGGAGAGATTGGAGTAGAAAGTTCCAGAGGAGGGGAGAGGCTCTGGAGAGATTGGAGTAGAAAGTTCCAGAGGAGGGTAGAGGCTCTGGACAGATTGAAGTAGGGTGTTTCAGAGGATGGGAGAGGCTCTGGAGAAATTAGGGCAGGGAGTCCCAGAAAATGGGAGAGGCTCTTGAGAGATTGGGGCAGAGAGTTCCAGTGGATGGGGCCGTTCTGGAGAGATTGGTATAGGAGGTTCCAGAAGATGGGAGACGCTCACAGACCATGTCTATGATCCCACACACTGCCTATATATGTGGTTCAGTTTTGTATTTAGCTCTCTGTCTAGAATTGCTCTTTAAATCTCCTTCAGGTTAACCATTGATCCATTGATCGCCATCATGACCCTCTCCTCCAATGTACAGATCGGACTGTGATGGGTGGAGTGCCAGATTACCCAACACCACCCTCTCTATCCATCCTATGGGAATGAAATGTAATACGTAGACAGAAATCTCTGCTGTGTCAACATACAAGGTCAGCTCTTTAGACTGACTGAAGGCCAATAAATATTCATGTCTTCGCTCTTTACTTCTATGTGGGAACCCAAGTGATTGACAGTAATGGACAACCCCAGGAGAATAGGTAACTCTGACCCATTTAATACAATCTCTCCAGGCAAAAAGCTAAATACAAGGTAGGTATACACATACAGGGGGGCAAAAGGTATTTAGTCCCCACCAATGGTGCAAGTTCTCCCACTTACAGAGATGAGAGAGGCCTGTAATTGGCATCATAGGGAGACCTCAACTATGAGAGACAAAATGAGAAAACAAATCCAGACAATCTCATTGGCTGATCTGGAAAGAATTTATTTGCAAATTATGGTGGAAAATAAGTATTTGGTCACCTACAAACAACAAGATTTCTGGCTCTCACAGACCTGGACCTTCTTCTTTAAGAGGCTCCTCCTCCTGCACTCATTACCTGTATCAATGGCACCTGTTTGAACTTGTTATCAGTATAAAAGACACCTGTCCACAACCTCAAACAGTCACACTCCAAACTCCACTATGGTGAAGACCAAAGAGCTGTCAAAGGACACCAGAAACAAAATTGTAGACCTGCACCAGGCTGGGAAGACTGAATCTGCAATAGGCAAGCAGCTTGGTGTGAACAAATCAACTGTGGGAGCAATAATTAGAAAATGGAAGACATACAAGACCACTGATAATCTCCCTCCATCTGGGGCTCCACGCAAGATCTCACCCCGTGGGGTCAAAATGATCACAAGAACGGTGAGCAAAAATCCCAGGACCACACGGGGGGACCTAGTGAATGACCTGCAGAGAGCTGGGACCAACGTAACAAAGGCTACCATCAGTAACACACTACGCCGCCAGGGACTCAGATCCTGCAGTGCCAGACGTGTCCCCCTGCTTAAGCCAGTACATGTCCGGGCCCGTCTGAAGTTTGCTAGAGAGCATTTGGATGATCCAGAAGAGGATTGGGAGAATGTCATATGGTCAGATGAAACCAAAATAGAACTGTTTGGTAGAAACAAAACTTGTCGTGTTTGGAGAAGAGAGAATGCTGAGTTGCATCCAAAGAACACCATACCTACTGTGAAGCATGGGGGTGGCAACATCATGCTTTGGGGCTGTTTCTCCGCAAAGGGACCAGGACGACTGATCCATGTAAGGACAGAATGAATGGGGCCATGTATCGTGAGATTGTGAGTGCAAACCTCCTTCCATCAGCAAGGGCATTGAAGATGAAACGTGGCTGGGTCTTCCAACATGACAATGATCCCAAACATACCGCCCGGGCAACGAAGGAGTGGCTTCGTAAGAAGCATTTCAAGGTCCTGGAGTGGCCTAGCCAGTCTCCAGATCTCAACCCCATAGAAAACCTTTGGAGGGAGTTGAAAGTCCGTGTTGCCCAGCGACAGCCCCAAAACATCACTGCTCTAGAGGAGATCTGCATGGAGGAGGAGATCTGCATGGAGGATGGGCCAACATACCAGCAACAGTGTGTGCCAACCTTGTGAAGACTTCCAGGAAACGTCTGACCTCTGTCATTGCCAACAAAGGATATATAACAAAGTATTGACATGAACTTTTCATATTCACCAAATACTTATTTTCCACCATAATTTGCAAATAAATTCTTTCCAGATCAGCCAATGAGATTGTCTGGATTTGTTTTCTCATTTTGTCTCTCATAGTTGAGGTCTCCCTATGATGCCAATTACAGGCCTCTCTCATCTCTGTAAGTGGGAGAACTTACACAATTGGCTGACTTTTTTGCCCCACTGTATATAAATGGTCTTGTCTGCCAAAAGATTATTAATTCTGCCTTGTCAGTTATGTGATTCAATCAGCTCTGCCAGACAGCACAGCCAGAAGGGTGACACCACCTTCCTTGTTGAAGTTAAGCCATACATGGATCAAAATTCCACCACTTTAGCAGGGACTGGCCAAATTTTGATCAATGTATGGGCAGTGTGGTTGTACAGAAGTTGATCTACCGAGTACTGGCCTGTATACACCCCTTCAATACCAGGCCATTTCTCATTTTTCAGTGGTGTGATAGTTTGACTGACAATTACTGCACCCAAATTTATTTCACTTGTTTGAGACAAATGGAGATTTCTTTTGTTGGTATTTTAAATATAAAGAAAAAAGACCAAGAAATCCAATGCCAGGACATTATAAAAAAACCCCAAATAAACCCCTTTTGTGGAAGTTGTTCTCATTTTTGTCATCATTTTTTGGAAACGAAGAAACATGCTGGTATGGAGGAGGTAAAAGATGGCACTAGGTAACGGTGCAGTAATGTACAGGTCATACACATAGAAGGAGGAGGTGAAGGGGTCATTGATAAGGGAGTTGAAGGGTTAAATATCCTGGTCACATTCTTCGCCATGAATCATCACCTTGTGATACATTCATAACTTACTAAGATTCCTCTCCTTCCCCCCTTGGAATAGGAGGGGGAAGGATCAATATTGGAAACAGTAGTGTGATTGGCAATCACAGCAATCACACAGTACAGGCCCACTCTCTGTGGCTCTCTACGGTATGTCTATGATCTGAGCTATCTAATAATGACTCGGTTCACAGTCATTAACCAGCACAACAACCACCCAACGGTGCTTTATCCTGTGCTATTCATAAATTGTGAATAAGAGGCCAGAGTTCTACTTGACATACAATCACATCATTAAGAATACACTATATATTATACACTATACTGGACTCTAGAGCAGTGGAGACGTGTTCTCTGGAGCGACCAATCACGCTTCTCTATCTAGTGATCTGATGGACGTGTCTGGGTTTGGCGGTGGCCAGGAGAACGGTACTTGCCTGACTGCATTGTGCCATGTGTAAATTTTGGTGGAGGGGAGATTATGGTGTGGGGGTGTTTTTCAGGGGTTGGGCTTGGCCCCCTAGTTCCAGTGAAGGGAACTCTTAAGGCAACATTTTGGAGAATTTCATGCTCCTAACTTTGTGGGAAGAGTTTGGAGATGGCCCCTTCCTGTTCCAACATGACTGCACACCAGTGCACAAAGCAAGGTCCATAAAGACATGGAGGAGCGAGTTTGGGGTGGAGGAACTTGACTGGCCTGCGCAGAGTCCTGGCCTCCTCCCCCGACATCAGTGCCTGACCTCACAAATGTGCTTCTGGAAGAATGGTCCAACCTTCCCATAGACACCCTCCTAAACCTTGTGGACGGCCTTCCCAGAAGAGTTGAAGCTGTTATAGCTGCAAAGGGCGGGGCCAACTCAATATTGACCAAGACTGGGAGGCCATTAAAGGTCATGTGCATGGAAAGGCCAGCAGCCCAATACTTTTGGCAAGATAGTGTTTTTTTTTAAACTGTTTGACAGTCAAATCTTCACAAAATTTTCTAAAAATTCCCCATTTCCAGCAGCCTTGTATGTATCCAGGAGTTCTATTCCCTTCCTTACACTTCCTGAACATCAGCAGATTATGGAAGCTTTAAATAACCAATGGATTAGGTGGATGTAACTCAACCTATGTGTTTATGTGACGCCTATGGGAAAGACACCGAGCCGCCCTAAAGCCGCACACCAAGGCCAAGCCGGGCTAATAAACAGACAGAAGGCTCTGTAATACACAGACAGAAGGGGGGAGGATTTATAATGTCACGTTTGGTTAAACCTCAAAGCCACACTACATCTTCACACCCCAGGAAATAAAATAAAATAAAGCTGCTGTGCATGCTCTGCTGCATTTTACTTTGACATACAGTTGCAAGAAAAAGTATGTGAACCCCTTGGGATTACGTGGAGTTTTGCATGAATTGGGCATAAAATGTGCTCTGAACGTCATCTAAGTCACAACAATAGAAGAACACAGTCTGCTGAACATAATACTACACAAACATTAGATGTTGCCATGGTTTAATTGCACATAACATGTAAACATTCACAGTGCAGGGAGGAAAAAGTATGTGAGACCCTAGCTTAATGACTTCTCCCAGAGCTAATTGGAGCCAGGAGTGAGCCAACCTTGACTCCAATCAGTGTGATGATATTGGATGTGTTGCTGACAGCTGTCCTGCCCTTAAAAAACACACATCTGTTTTGGGTTTACTGGTTTCAAGAAGCACTGTCTGATGTGAACCATGCCTCGCAGAAAAGAGCTCTTAGAAGACCTACGATCAAGAATTGTTGACTTGCATGAAGCTGGAAAGGGTTACATAAGTATCTCCAAAAGCCTTGATGTTCATGTGTCCATGGTAAGACAGACTATCTACAAATGGAGAAAGTTTAGCACTGTTGCTACTCTCCCTAGGCATGGTCGTCCTGTAAAAATTACTGCAAGAGCACAGCGCAGAATGCTGCATGAGGTAAAGAAGAATCCCAGAGTGTCAGCTAAAGACCTACAGAAATCTCTGGCACATGCTAACATTTTTGTTGACACATCTACAATAAGGAAAACATTAAACAAGAATGGAGTACATGGGAGGACACCACGGAGGAAGCCACTGCTGTCCAAAAAAAATATTGCAGCACGTTTGAAGTTTGCAAAAGAGCACCTGGATGTGTCCACAGCACTACTGGCAGAATATACTGCGGACAGATGAAACCAAGATTGAGTTGTTTGGGAAGAACACACAACACTATGTGTGGAGAAAAAAAGGCCCAGCACACCAACATCAAAACCTCATCCCCACTTTAAAACATGGTGGAGGGAGCATCATGGTTTGGGGCTGCTTTGCTGCCTCAGGGCTGGACGGATTGTTGTCATTGATGGGAAAATGAATTCCAGAGTTTATCAAGACATTTTGCAGGAAAACGTACGACCATCTGTCCGCCAACTGAAGCTCCACAGAGGATGGGTGATGCAACAGGACAATGACCCAAAGCATACAAGTAATTCAACAAAACAATGGCTGCAACAGCACAGAATACGCCTTCTGGAGTGGCCCAGTCAGAGTCCTGACCTCAACCCGATTGAAATGCTGTGGCATGACCTTGAGAGAGCGATTCACACCAGACATCCCAAGAATATTGCTACACTGAAACAGTTTTGTGAAGAGGAGTGGTCCAAAATTACTCCAGATCGTTGTGCAGGTCTGATCTGCAACTACAGGAAACGTTTGGTTGAGGTTATTGCTGCCAAAGAAGGGTCAACCAGTTATTAAGTCCAAAGGTTCACATACTTTTTCCTCCCTGCACTGTGAATGTTTACAAGTTATGTGCAATTAAACCATGGCAACTTCTAATGTTTGTGTAGTATTATGTTCAGCAGACTGTGTTCTTCTATTGTTGTGACTTAGATGACGTTCAGAGCACATTTTATGCCCAATTCATGCAAAACTCCACGTAATCCCAAGGGGTTCACATACTTTTTCTTGCAACTGTAGACTTTGTTATCTCTCTACTCTGATGACCTATTCTGAAGCTGCTGTGAGGGGCACTGTACAGCCAAGACTTGAGATTAGCTTCTGCCAGACTGTCTGTCCATTTCATGCCTTTGGTCTTTTACAGGAAGCCCTGGATGACCATTTTAGATGCCAAGACAACTAACTGAACAGGTTATGGGGATTTTGTTTGGTCGTCATCTGGATCTGTAATCCTGAGCTTCCCTCTTCTCCCATTCTCTCTGATCGGGTGTTAGACCAGTTAAGGGGGCCCAGCAGGACTGGGCTGAGAGCTAAACAGGTGGCCACTTTGAAAAGACTTTGGCCTTCTCACCTTGGGTTGTAAAGGACCTTGTCCCAGCACTGGGGTCCCGGCAATAGATATAAGGTAGAAGCAGCCTTTGGTCCCTCTCTCCAGTCCAAACCACCAAAATAAGACTGAAGTTCAGGTCTGCTGATCCAAATCTGTAATATTCAGTTCAAATTTAACTTTCTCCAAAATTCAGGATCAACCATCCTGTGAAAACCCGACAGTGTGTGTGGGGGTGCAGGGCCAAAAAGTAAAGTGAAGAATTATGGAAGAACTAAAGAAGAGAAAAATAAAGAAAACCTAAGAATGTTTCTAAGATATTATATCTCTTTAGAATTTTGCCTGTTATGGTCCCGTCACATTATCTGAGAATACTCCAATGCCTGGTTAGAGCGGAGCGACACCCAAAAGGGGAAGTTCCGCTTTAAGGCTTTGACCCCCACTCCCTGTTAAGGATTGGCACCTCTGGAGCGCAGGGGATAATGGGGTACCCAAATTTTGCAGGTACCCGGTCCCACTCCTGCTGTGATCACCTAGGAGATAGGAAGCGGAAGTTGTCCTCCCCCCTCCCTCCCCATAGTCTTCTGCGATACATGATAGGTTACAGAAGACTACGGAACCATTCACAAAGCACAGCACTACTCGCACATGCGCAGTGGGCACCCGGCTGTGAAGCTGCAAACTGTCACATCCAGATGCCCACACTGAAGATGCTGGCGCCAAGGAGACAGGACGGTTGGCTGGTGTGAGGACACCACAGGACTGAGGAACAGGTGAGTGTCCATTTTTTAAAAGTCAGCAGCTCCAGTTTTTGGAGCTGCTGACTTTTTTTTTTTAATTCCGACTGGACCTCCACTTTAACACTTATATCTAGGGTCAGGTCAGATTGAGGTTACCTAAGGAGGTCCTCATGCGTTCAAAATTGAACGGTGGCTTTGGCCTACCTAATTTTATTAAATATTATCAGGCTGCCCAGTTGGCTTATCTGGCCCAGTACCACACTGTGAAAGCCTTTTTGGCTTAGTCTGGAAGCAGCAGATTGCAACCCATTGGTTGTCAACAACCTTCTTTGGCTCCACCCCAAAGAACATAGGACAATCACCAATCCCATTATGTAACATTATATGGCAATATGGGATTGCTTAAAAACCTCCTGCCTTCTGCAGTCAGTGCATGTCCGTGCATGTCCGTCCTCCTTTTATCTTTCCTACATAATCCTTCCCTTTACCCAGGCAGTATAGCTCTAACCTCATTCCATATCTGGAAGTCACTTGGACTTCATCAGTTTGGTCGCTTACTTGTGAATACCTCCTTACATTCCTTTGCTTCATTACAGGAGCAATACCAAATTCTAAAATCAGAAATATTCCGATACCTCCAAATAAGACGCTTCCTTTCCACATACATTAGGGTCAGACGGATCTACAGACTCACAGATTGCGCATATTTCTTCCTCGAACCCTAGGCCTGATATCCAAGATTTATGCCCATTTGATTTGTACACCAAAATTGGCACTGCCAGCTGATGCCTCTTGCTTGGCGGCTGATATTGACACCCTTGTAGAGCCTGAGGACTAATCAGAAATCTGGGAATCCACAAAATCATCCACAGTTAACATACTAACACAAGCAACTAGAAATTATAAAGCCTTAACCAGATAGCATTTAGTTCCAGCCAGAAAAGCTAAAATGTTTCCCTTGTATCCTTCAAACTGTTTAAGGGGTTGCCCCAATGAGGGAACACATCTGCATATTTGGTGGACCGTTTCAGTAGTCTCCTCATTTTGGACTGAAGTATTCGACATGCTCTCGATATTGTTAGACGCCCAAGTTCCACCTGATCTGGCTACAGCGCTTTTCAAGAAGCGTCCCCAAGATCTGTTGTCTGTAAAGTTCAAACTTCTTTTGTATGTTACCATTGTCACTAAACAGACCATTGCTAGATCTTGGAAAAAAATCTACCTTGTGTGTCCTTGAGGTGAGAGAAAGAATTACTCAATTCATGATATACTGCAAAACTGAGGCCACACTGCTGGACTGTGTTCCAAAACATCTAAAAATGTTGGCAGCCATGGGTGGACTACTACCTACCTTCTAACTTTGATCAGTCCTTGCTGGAACCCTGGTCGCTCCTTGAGGAGTGAGTGTGCTTCTCTTGTCTAATAGGGTGTAGGGCGCTCTTAGGCCTAGGAGAGACTCCAAACACTTCCCTTCCTCTCTTCTCTTCTCCTTTCTCTCCCTTTTTCCCCTTTTTCTCCTTTTTCTCCTTTTCTTCTACATTTTCTTTTACTTCTGTTGAATCATTCTTTTGCAATAAGCTATGTTATCAGTCACTCCGAGTAGGTCACCTTGGAGCGTTGTGTACCTCACCTTCCCTGTAGGAATGCCTCATTAGCTATAATAGGACATTGTGGATGTTGTAATATCACCAATTGGAAATCCCACTTACTAATACATAATGTATCTTATGACAACGGAGTGTAATGAGCTGCCATTCATTGTTAAAGCCGGTACTCTGATGTGTTTCTACTAAACCAGGATAATGTTTATCATTAGAGGCGGGAATGACTAATTATATTGACTTTACAGTAATTGTCTCTATTTCCAGTCAGGCAGCTAATATGAAGACCTGGTACCTGACACCCTTACAAACTATGTCAGCAAAGCATGTGAAGTCCACAAAGAAAATTGTCTTCTTTCATGTAAAGTCTGCAGTAAAGCTGACCCTGCCGGGTGTGTGGATCCCCCGTGTTCCCCACAGTGTTCGCTGGTACCTCCTGCTGACCTCTGTATCACGTCTGTGTCCAGTAATGATGTGGAGGTCATCAGGAGGAACCCAGGACATCAACACTCCTGGAAGTATTGGTTTCCCTGCAGACTTCACATGAGGATTTCATCAACATAGCTGTGTTCTGGTGGGAAAGGTAAAGGCCCGTTCAGATTTCGGTGTTCAGATGCGTTGCTTTAACATGCTTGTTTGTGAATTATTATGTGTTGCAGTGAGGTGGCCTGATCCAATGAATGGGCTGGCAATGCAGGACAATGGACAAAAAGCGCATATGTGGTATTTTTGCGGTAACGCACAACCACAATGGAAGGTTGTGCGTTACCATGTGTTGCAGTGCACTGCAATGCATGTGAATAGCAACCACATTGTCTTAGTGCATTGTGGCACAATTCAATGTGAATGTCACCACAACACGCTAATGCATAAGACGCATGTTACCACAATGCAGCAGAAAAGTGTGTTTTGGGAGTCAGTAATCACACTCTTCTCTGCGTCTTGTGATTAAAAGACAGGATTGCTTTAACCCTTCTCTAATCCATCCAAAATCTGGGCTTTAGATACACTACCGTGAGATACATATATCACATCCTTTGCTGACCTCTGTCTGAAAATGTCATCTGCCTGGCTGCCATTCTGATTCTCTGACACAACACTTTCAGAACTGTCATCATCAAAGTCATTGACTCCGAAGTCCTGAAAGCAGGCAAATTACAGGAGAAGGTCAACAATGGCAATCTGCTTCCACCTCTCATCACCCCTTGGGAACCATGAACCCTTAACCCTTTCCTCTGACCTGACAGACCTCATGGGACCCTGACGTAATAAGGGAACTGCTGCATGGCCAAATGCTCTTTTCTGGCAGCAGGTGGAAGCTGACTATTCTATAGACATATTTCAGGGGGACTTGGCACCCCTTCCCTGAGTGTATTCCCTAATGGGATCCCTGTTCCTGTCTGTAGTTTTCTGACCAGGCCTGTGTGGTGGTGACTGACGCCCTGAGTACTGCGGCAGAGGGGGGTGTAATGTGAGCTGGTACAGTCCATGGAGGTATAAATAAATCCTCTGACTTACCCAGAGCTAGCCCCTCGCTGTCCGACATTCTGGCAATCTGGCCGCGATTGAGGAAGAGGTTCAGGCTGGGGATCCCACCGTCTTCTGACTTCTAATGGGGAGCACAGAGATAAGGATGAATCCTGGCAGGCCACCACAGCTGTGATTGGAGGATATAAATTGATCGGCCCTTCCCCTGAAATCTCCATCTCCCATCGGACGCTCACTCATACAATATTTATAATGGGCCTTTTACATTTTATTGATAAATTCCATCTGCTTGGTATTCTGGGACAATTTTGCCCCTCTATGCGTCTCTGACGGAATCTATATCCCTTTAAAAGCTCTTTTCATAGTTAGTCTGGCTGAAAAAAGACAAAATTCCATCCAGTTCAACCAGCAAAAAAAAAATAAAATCCTATACCCACAGTTGATCCAGAGGAAGGCAAAGTATAATTCAATTTGCTGCTGCAGGGAAAGAAATTCCTTCCTGATCACCCGAGAGGTAATCAGATATTCCCTGAAACAGCTTTACCTATAAATTTTCCTTGTCCTTTATTTTTATCTTATCAAAATCCTAAACTCTGTACCTGGATTAGAAATATTTAATTTTTTAGTAAATTGAAAATAGACAGAAAGTGGAAACTCCATCACAAACTATCATCTTTTCTGGAGTGTACCACCTCAAAGTATATAAATGCCAAAAGTGATATCCACCATATACAAAGCGGGACTTGTACCCAAGAGGAGAGCATCAAGACAACATTGCATACCAGCTCAGAAACAATCTTTTTATTTGATTATATATCATAGATATTTAGAACTGTGCCGCCTTCAAAATGAATAAATAATTACCAATTAGAATACAGCTGCTATCCTACTTGATGTAACACACCGATAATCAGTGCAAAAGTAAAGTGGACAGCACTACTAATAAAGTGCAATACATCAAATAAACAGTGTGTTAAAGTGCAAAAAACAATGTCATATACATGATACACTATATTGCCCAAAGTATTGGGCCCCCCCTCCAAATCATTGGATTTAGGTGTTCCATTCATCTCCATGGACACAGGTGTATACAATCAAGCCCCTAGGCATGCAGACTGCTTCTACAAACATTGGTGAAAGAATGGGTCGCTCTCAGGAGCTCAGTGACTCCAAGCGTGGTCCCGTGATAGGTGGCCACCTGGGCAATAAGTCCATCCGTGACATTTCCTGGCTACTAAATATTCCACGCTCAACTGTTAGTGGGATTATAACAAAGTGGAAGCAACTGGGAACAACAGCCACTCAGCCACCAAGTGGTAGGCCACGTCACATGACAGGGCGGGGTCAGCGCATGCTGAAGCGCACAGTGAGCAGAAGTCGCCAACTGTCTGCAGAGTCAATAGCTAAAGACCTCCAAACTTGGTGTGGCCTTCAGATAAGCCCAACAACAGTGTGTAGAGAGCTTCATGGAATGGGTTTCCATGGCCGAGCAGCTGCATCCAAGCCTTCCATCACCAAGTGCAATGCAAAGCGTCGGATGCCGTGGTGTAAAGCGCGCCTCCACTGGACTCTAGAGCAGAGGAGGCGTGTTCTCTGGAGGGACCAATCACGCTTCTCTGTCTGGCAATCCGATGGACCTGTCTGAGTTTGGTGGTTGCCAGGAGAACGATACTTGCCTGACTGCATTGTACCAAGTGTAAAGTTTGGTGGAGGGGGGATTATGGTGTGGGGGTGTTTTTCAGGGGTTGGGTTTGGCCGCCTAGTTCCAGTGAATGGAACTCTCACGGCATCAGCATACCAAGACATTTTGGATAATTACATGCTCCCAACTTTGTGGGAAAAGTTTGGGGATGGCCCCTGCCAGTTCCAATATGACTGAGCACTAGTGCACAAAGCAAGGTCCACAAAGACATGGATGAGTGATTTTGGGGTGGAGGAACTTGGCTGGCCTGCACAGAGTCCTGACCTCAACCCCATAGAACACCTTTGGGATGAATTCAAGCATAGAATGTAAGCCAGGCCTCCTCCCCCGACATCAGTGCCTGACCTGACAAATGTGCTTCTGGAAGAATGGTCCAACCTTCCCATAGACACCCTCCTAAACCTTGTGGACGGCCTTCCCAGAAGACTTGAAGCTGTTTTAGCTGCAAAGGGCGGGGCCAACTCAATATTGAACCCTACGGACTAAGAGTGGGGGGCCATTAAAGGTCATGTGTGTGAGAAGGGCGGGGCCAACTCAATATTGAACCCTACGGACCAAGACTGGGGGGCCATTAAAGGTCATGTGTGTGTAAAGGCAGGCGGACCAATACTTTTACCAATATAGTGTATATCAAAAGGGCAACTTATCCAATAAACAATAAATTAAAGTGCAATGTGCATAATATGCAAAAATCGCAAATAAATAAAGTGTGTTTTTTGTCCCGTGAAATACAATTCCAAAACAAAGAATTAAAAAAAACTCTTAGGTCCTAACCCCATCCCCATCCCCATCCCTAACCATATCCCTATCCCTAACCCTATTCTTATCCCCATCACCATCCCTATCCCTATTCTTATCCCCATCCCCATCCCTATCCCTAACCCTATCCCTAACCCTATTCTTATCCCTATCCCTAACCCTATCCCTAACCCTATCCCTAACCCTATTCTTATCCCCATCCCTATCCCTAACCCTATTCTTATCCCCATCCCCATCCCTATCCCTATTCTTATCCCCATCCCTATCCCTAACCCTATCCTTATCCCTATCCCTAACCATATCCCTATTGCCGACACCTACAGATATACGTGGAGTACAACGATTCCTGGGCATGGTGAATTATCTTTCCAAATTTTGCAAGCATTTATCAGACATGTGTGAGCCACTGAGACAGCTAACTCACAAAGACGTACTCTGGGAATGGACAGAAAGCCATGAAACTGCTTTTCAGTCAGTGAAAAATGCTATTGCAGACGCAGCAACGCTAAAATATTTTGATCCAGATCAAGCAGTGGTAGTACAATGTGATGCCTCAGAAACCGGCCTTGGAGCCACACTAATGCAGGATAAACAGCCAATCACATATACAAGCAGAGCGTTAACTCTCACAGAGCAAGGATACGCTGAAATCGAGAAGGAACTACTAGCCGTAGTATTTGGGTTAGAGACATTTCACCAGTACACCTACGGTCCACAAGTGGTGGTGCATTCAGATCACAAGCCTTTAGAAAGTATTACAAAGAAGCCACTACTGAATGCCCCAAAAAGACTGCAGCGTATGCTGTTAAGGCTTCAGAAATATGATTTTAACATTTGTTACTGTCCAGGGAAGGATTTACTGATTGCAGATGCCCTAAGCAGAGCTTACTTACCCATCACAAATGAAGAAGAAAAAGACATTGAAAGCATCAATATGTGTGAATATCTGTCTGTCTCAAAAGACAGACTGAAACAAATACAGACCTGCACAGCGGAAGATAAAACTCTACAGATCCTATCGACTGTCATCTTGAAGGGATGGCCAAAACACAAGCAGCATGCTCCAATGGAGGTTTCTCCATTTTTTCACATAAGAGATGAACTCTCTGTGCAGCATGGAATCATCTTTAAAGGAGAAAGAGCTGTCATACCAACATCACTTAGAAGAGACATTATAGAAAGATTGCACTCGACTCACTTAGGTGTAGAAGGATGTCTACGTCGTGCACGAGAATATGTTTATTGGCCTGGAATGAATGACCACATAAAAAACTTTATAGCACAGTGTGAAAGATGTGCATCGTGCAATGATAAGCAACCGAAAGAGACATTGCAACCACATCCAATTCCAAACAGACCATGGTCAAAAGTAGGAACAGATCTGTTCACGTGGAACGACAAGGAATATCTGGTAACTGTGGACTATTTTTCCAACTTCTGGGAGATAGACTACTTACAGGACACAAGGGCCAAAACAGTCATTAAAAAACTCAAGGCCCATTTTGCCAGATATGGCATTCCGGATATTGTGTTCTCTGACAACGCCGCTCAATTTACATCGGAAGAATTCAAAAAATTCAGGGAGAGGTGGGAATTTGAGCACCAGACATCATCTCCTGGATATCCACAGAGTAATGGTAAAGCCGAGTCAGCAGTAAAAACAGCCAAAAGACTCATGCAAAAGGCAAAACAGGCAGGTACAGAGATATACCTGTCTATACTGGACCACAGAAACACACCCACACAAGGCCTAGACACCAGTCCAGCACAGCGGCTTATGAGTAGACGTACAAGGACTCTCCTACCAACTGCAGGTCAACTACTAAAGCCAAAGCTTGTGGGCAATGTTAAAGCCAAACTAACGAAGAATCAAGATAGGCAAGCTTTCTATTATAATAAATCTGCAAAAGATCTGCCTGTTCTCCAGAGCAATGACAATGTACGGATTCAGCCAATAGGGAAATATAACAAACACTGGAACAAAGCGAAGGTTGTACAGAAATTGGGACCACGGTCCTATGAAATTATAACAGAGGAAGGAAGAAGATGGAGGAGAAATCGGAGACATCTGAGAAAAACACAAGAAGGAGATGATACAGGGCCCTGGGAACAGTATATGGACACTCAAAGCGATGAGACTATGAATACCAGCAACAAAGAAACAGGGACTGCTGAGGAGCATAGGGGGGTCTCTAGGCAGAGAGAGACAGTCCCAGAAAATAGACTGCCAGAATCAGAACACCAAGATTTCTGTGAAGAAACCTCATATGTTACGTGAGCTGGCAGAACAATCAGAAAGCCGGCTCACCTCAAGGATTATATCTAACTTATAGCTATGTTCTACTTCACCATTTGTGTTTGTTATATTTCATTGTTCTTTTATTTAAAAGAGAAAGGATGTAGCAATATGTGATATGCTGTGTATGGCCTCTAGGGGTCTCACTACTTAGATACGGTACAACTGTATTATTGCGTCTCTTTGGTTGTAGTTCTAGGGCAGACACATGTATAATGGCAGCTAGGAGCACCTAATAAAATGTCTCCTACTAACTACAGTGTGTGAGCACCTGAGCTGGATCGACTAACAGAACAAGGCTCCCCCCCTCCCCCCATCTCATAAGGACAGAACTCCTACAGATCCAGTGCCTCTCTGTGCGGCTGTAGCACCCCCTCGTCTCTACCTCCCCTGGTCTCAGCCTTCAGCAGACTCTGCCATCAGATTCCAGCCCCCTTCTGGTCTACCTCCAGACCCTGCACCTTGTGCTTCCCAGCTCCTCCACCAGCTTCTTTCTGGCAGCAGCAGAAGTTAGGGGCATGCACTGTGATGTAAGGAAGGGTGGGAGACTCTTGACTTCCAATGGTAGGAGGGGGAGCTCTTTACAGCTGATCTACATTAAGGGGTGGGGGGAGGGTGGGTGCTCTGAACATCTGCTTATAATTATTATGATGATAATACAATTCTATGCCAGTAGAAAAGGAGGATTGCACACCACTGGTATCCTCCAAAAGAAACTTTATTGGAGGCTGCTCGGACAGAACACCATGGAAGAACCATGTTCTGTCTGAGCGGATGACACCAGCGGTGTGCGACCCTCTTTCTCAGACTTGCATCATCTGCTACAGGAGAGGGCTCCATGCCATTCTGCAGCTTCCCATCACAGAGACAATTATTTAATATGATAACGAGTAGATACATTTCTATAGTCTTACAGATACAACTGCCTCTTGTAAAGAAACCATAATGCTGATGCAGCCTGCAATAGAAATGGAGTTGGACACCCTTGCTCTATGGTATCACTGTGCTGCTCTCTCCTGGCCCAATCTGGTATGACTACCAGTGATTTGCCAACACAGAATATTATTGTCATCAAAGTACTATTGGTGCCTGGAATTCATCGTAGACTGCAAAATTTGTCATGGGAGGAGTGCTACCAGTTCTAACCACCAGGGTCAGCAGAGTACTGGTAATATTATGTGTATGATATAATCAGAGCAGTCTTACCGGTTCAAACCACCAGGGGCATCAGAGTACCAGTAATATTTTGCTTATGATATTATAGGAGGTATTCTACCATTTCCAACCACCAGGGGGCATTGGAGCACTGGTAATATTTTGTTTAGAATATCACAGGAGGTGTCCTATCACCTTCCACAACAAGATACATCAAAGTACCAGAAACATTTTGTATTTTATACCATTGGAGGTTTCCTACCAGTTGTAACCACCAGGGGCATCAGAGTACTGATTATAGTTTGTAAACAGATTCATAAAAGATGTTTTACCATTTCTAACCACAAGGTGCAGTAGAGCACCGGTAATATAATCTATGTGATAACATTGGAGGTGTCCTACCAGATAAAACCACCAGGGGCATAAGAATTAATATTGTGTGTATAATCTGATAGGATGTGTCCTACAAGTTATCACCTCTAGGGGTCATCAGAGTACCAGAAATATAATGTGTTTGATTTCACTATAATGAGCCTTACCACTTTCTACCACCAGGGGCACCAGACCACCAGTATTAGTATAGGTTTTATTTTAAGGGAGGGATCCTACCAGTTTAAACCACAAGATGGCAGCAGAGGGTCAGTATAACCTACATGTTGTGGGTACTATTACGCATGCTTGTACTTCCATGTTTGATAGGAGAAAAGTATCCTGGTCTTTGACAAAATCGCTGCTGCAGCAGAATGTCCTCCACATCCGCCATCTTCCTGAGGACCCAATTACACATGTAAAATGCCGGCGCTCAGAGCATGCGCAGTTTATACTACAGTAACACGCCTGCCCTCTCGTGGCTGATGCTGGTACTACTTAGACATTTTTCCATATTAAATATTACAACTTCTCTGCTGCCGTATTGCGGGTTTCTGTGGTCTTAGTTCATATTTAGGAGCATGCTGTATGGCCTTGGTGGCCTTGGTGTCCAACCTGTAACCCAAGGGTGACATGCAGCCTTCTGACACTTTTCTGCATCTCTTTACAGCTCCCAGCAGTCAGTAACAGCGACATTCTTTTGAAATGAAGATATTATGTCAATGATTTGTATCAGTCTCGTGTTGTATATTGTCAGTCTTCATCTCCTGCTGCGTGTTTTCAAGTTTCTATCCACACACGTTGTATGCCCGCAGTCTCAGAGCACCGGTTATATTGTGTGTGTGATATCAGAGGAGGAGTCCTACCAATTGCAGCCACCAGGGGTACCAAAGTACCTCTAATATGTATATATCATAAGCGGTGTCTTACCAGATCCCACCACCAGGGGCATCGGAGCACAAGTTATATTTTGTGTATAATATGATAGTAGATGTCTTACTAGTTGAAAACAGCAGGGGCGTTAGAGTACCGGTCATATATTGTATATAGTAACATAGACGTCCTATCAGATGGAACCACCAGGGGCACTAGAGTACCGGTCATATATTGTATATAGTAACATAGACGTCCTATCAGATGGAACCACCAGGGGCGTTAGAGTACCGGTCATATATTGTATATAGTAACATAGACATCCTATCAGATGGAACCACCAGGGGCGTTAGAGTACCGGTCATATATTGTATATAGTAACACAGACGTCCTATCAGATGGAACCACCAAGGGCGTCAGAGTACCGGTCATATATTGTATATAGTAACACAGACGTCCTATCAGATGGAACCACCAGGGGCATTAGAGTACCGGTCATATATTGTATATAGTAACACAGACATCCTATCAGATGGAACCACCAGGGGCATTAGAGTACCGGTCATATATTGTATATAGTAACACAGACATCCTATCAGATGGAACCACCAAGGGCGTCAGAGCACCGGTCATATATTGTATATAGTAACACAGATGTCCTATCAGATGGAACCACCAAGGGCATTAGAGTACCGGTCATATATTGTATATAGTAACATAGACGTCCTATCAGATGGAACCACCAGGGGCGTTAGAGTACCGGTCATATATTGTATATAGTAACACAGACGTCCTATCAGATGGAACCACCAAGGGCGTCAGAGTACCGGTCATATATTGTATATAGTAACACAGACGTCCTATCAGATGGAACCACCAGGGGCGTCAGAGCACCGGTCATATATTGTATATAGTAACACAGATGTCCTATCAGATGGAACCACCAGGGGCATTAGAGTACCGGTCATATATTGTATATAGTAACATAGACATCCTATCAGATGGAACCACCAGGGGCACTAGAGTACCGGTCATATATTGTATATAGTAACACAGACGTCCTATCAGATAGAACCACCAGGGGCATTAGAGTACCGGTCATATATTGTATATAGTAACACAGACGTCCTATCAGATGGAACCACCAGGGGCACTAGAGTACCGGTCATATATTGTATATAGTAACACAGACGTCCTATCAGATAGAACCACCAGGGGCATTAGAGTACCGGTCATATATTGTATATAGTAACATAGACGTCCTATCAGATGGAACCACCAGGGGCGTCAGAGCACCGGTCATATATTGTATATAGTAACACAGACGTCCTATCAGATGGAACCGCCAAGGGCATCAAAGTACCGGTAATATTATATGACTAAAATCACATGCAGTGTTCTACTAGTAAAGGCCACCAGAGGCATCAGAAAACTTTACATTTTGTATATGATATCACTGGGGGTTTCCTGCTAGTTGCGACCAGAAGGGGGCACCAGAGTACCAGTAATATTATGCGTATGATATCACATGAGGTGTCTTACTAGTTAAAAGCACCAGGAGCAATAGAATACCAACAACATATTGCATTTGACATCCTTGGAGGTGTTCTACCAAATAAAACCACCTTTAGAGGCATTAGAGTACCGGTAATATTTTGTTTGTGATATTGTAAAAGGTGCTCTACCAGTTGTCACCACTAGGGGCATTAGAGTACCGGTAGTTTCATGAATATGAAATCATAGGATATGTCCTACCATTTGAAACCACCAGGAGTATCAGAGTACCTCTGATATTAAATACATGATATAAAAAGAAGTGTCCTACCTTATCGAACCAGCAGGGACATCAAAATACCGATATATTCTAGAAGTGTCCTACCAGTAACGACCACCAGGGGCATAAGAGTGCCGGTATGATGTTAATATAGGTGTCCTACCATATCAAACCACCAGGGGCATCGGAGTACCGCTAACATGTTGAATTTGAGAACATGGTGGTGTCCTACTATTTTGAATCACTAGGGGGCATTAGAGTACCGTTAGTACTATGTATGTGATATCACTGGAGGTGCCCTACCAGACGGAACCACTAAGGGGCATTAGAGGACTATTAATATTGTGCTTATGATATCTTAGGGGGAGTGTCCTAACTATTCCTACCACCAGGGGCATTAGAGTACCTCTAAAAAATGTTTTATTATAGGTCACAACTATTTCCACCACAAGATGGCAGCAGAGTGTCGGTATAAATGACACGTTTTGGGTACTACTGCGCATGCTTGTGCTTCCATGTTTGATAGGTGACAATTGCTGGGTCTTCAACATAATGGCGGCTGCAGCAGACAGGTTTTAGGCTCTTTGTATTCCGCTTTGTGGGACACACAGAAACAATGCGAGTGTCTTCTCAGCGGAGGGGGCAGCCTCCTAGGTGATGGCACTCCTATGTACAAGGGCACTTTCCGTACAATTGTGTGCCGGAGAGCCGTCCATAACGGTCTGAGGCGATCTTATGAAATGAACTAATTGTCCTGAGAGCGATGTGGTCGTAAAGTACAGCTGCGGCATTGATGACGGAGCCAAACAAATAAAGTTGCTCTGGTGGTCGTCCGTGTTATGGCTTCCGCTGTGGAACTTTATCTCCACACTGTCAGCAGTTTAAAGCATTAATGTCCTCCACGTCCGCCATCTTCATGAGGACCAAAATGTATTAGTCACATGTAAAATGTCGGCGGTCAGAGCATGCGCAGTTTATAATGCAGTAACGCGCCTGCCCTCTCGTGGCCGATGCTGGTACTGCTCAGACATTTGTGATGCCGGGTGGGCCATACTTTTGAAGACAAAATGGCAGCTGCTCTCCTAGGACACAAAACATTTCCGTCTGCCGTGATCGCCATTTTCTCGAAGATCTAAACAATTTTCCATTATATACTAGCTAGCTCAAGACTGGGCATGCGCATTACGTCATACAGATACTAAGCTGCCATCTGCTGGCTGTTCCTGGAAGCGCTCACTTTGATTTTCTATACCAGAATATTACAGGTACTTTGTCGCCGCCTTGTGGATGGATCTGTTAGCACATGATATGACATTACTGCACTGCCATCTGCTGGCTGATCCTGGAAGCGCTCACATTCATTTTTCTATAAACAGAATATTAACGGTAATCTGCTACCGCCTTGTGGATGGATGTGGTAGTACTTTGTATTTCTAAACACATAACATGACAGGATTGCGCTGCCATCTGTTGGCTGAGCCTAAAGTGACTCCCACCGGAGGTCTCACAGAATATTATTCCTCCCAATACAATCGGGATGGGAGAAGTAATTTGCACAGTTTCCTTATTCTCTACAGTGGAAACAGAACTGATATGTGGAGGAGGCTGATTCTCGGGATCTGTCTATTGCCGCCACCATCTTGTTGAAGACCAGGGACTGTTTTCTCCTTTCATGGATGGCGCCTCGGGCATATGCAGTAGTATATATAGTATTACTCTTGGTAGTATGTCCAGTCACACATATCAGGCAGCCATTGTGCTGAGGATATTACAGAAAATTAAATAATCAGGATCCCCTTGCTGGGTAGTTCGGCCCCCGCCCCTCCCTTCTGATTGGCTGGTCTCTAGTTTTTGATTTATTGTTCTGTTATAGTTACCTAATAAATATTAGATAAATATAGAACGCCAAATCAGGGAAGAGGATGCACGATCCCAATTATATGCCAGCAAATCAGAAGGTAGGGGGGTGGAGCCTCAGAACCACACTCCTTTGAACAGAATTGCAAGAGAATAATGTCTTTGATGGCAGCCATATTATTGAAGACCAGGCCATTTTCTCCGCCCTATAATGGCAGGGGATCTGGGCACATGCAGTACATAGAAAAGAAATGTCCTCTGCAACCACCATTTTCTTGAAGATTTGGTAATTATTTCCCATAAACAATGGCAGCACACTGGGCATGCTCCATATATCCTGAAATGTGGTGCCATCTACTGGCTGAACCTTGGAATCACCCACATTGATTTTTCTATACACAGACTATTACTGGTACTTTCCCGCCACCTTGTGGATGGATGTGGTAATACATGGTATTTCTAAGCACATAATATGAGAGACCTGCGCTGCTATCTGCTTGCTGAGCCTTGTATGACTCCCACAGAATGTCTGACACAAAATATTATTCCTCCCAATACAATTGGGTTGGGAAGAAGGAAGAGGCTAGTTGTATGTCCATTCACGCATGTCTTTTAGGCCACCATTGTGTGTGGGGTTAATACAGAGAATTATATAATGTATATCATTGTATAGTAACACAGGAAAGTTATACCAGGATCATCCAGAAGGAGGTACCAGAGTGTCCGTAATATTATCTATATAGTAACACAGGGGAGTCATACCAGGATAATCTACAAGGGGGCAGCAGAGTGTCGGTAATATTATGTGTATAGTAACTCAGAGGAGTCATACCAGGATCATCCACAAGGAGGCAGCAGAGTGTCAGTAATATTATGTGTATAGTAACACAGTGGGTTCATACCAGGATCATCCACAAGGAGGCAGCAGAGTTTCGGTAATATGTGTATGGTAACATGGGGGGTCATACCAGGATCATCCACAAGGAGGCAGCAGAGTGTCAGAAATATTATGTGTATAGTAACACAGGGGGGCCATACCAGGATCATCCACAAGGAGGCAGCAGAGTGTCTGTATTATATGTATGGTAACACAGGGGGGTCATATCAGGATCATCCACAAGGAGGCAGCAGAGTGTCAGTAAAATTATGTGTACAGTAACACAGTGGGCTCATACCAGGATCATCCGCAAGGAGGCAGCAGAGTGTCTGTATTATATGTATGGTAACACAGGGGGGTCATACCAGGATCATCCACAAGGAGGCAGCAGAGTGTCAGTAATATTATGTGTATAGTAACACAGTGGGCTCATACCAGGATCATCCACAAGGAGGCAGCAGAGTGTTGGTAATATGTGTATGGTAACACAGGGGGGTCATACCAGGATCATCCACAAGGAGGCAGCAGTGTGTCAGAAATATTATGTGTATAGTAACACAGGGGAGTCATACCAGGATCATCCACAAGGAGGCAGCAGAGGGTCGGTCATATTATGTGTATAGTAACACAGGGGGGTCATACCAGGATCATCCTCAAGAGGCAGCAGTGTGTCGGTCATATTATGTGTATAGTAACACAGGGGGGTCATACCAGGATCATCCACAAGGAGGCAGCAGAGTGTCGGTAATATGTGTATGGTAACACGGGGGGGTCATACCAGGATCATCCACAAGGAGGCAGCAGAGTGTCGGAAATATTATGTGTATAGTAACACAGGGGGGCTCATACCAGGATCATCCACAAGGAGGCAACAGAGTGTCGGTAATATGTGTATGGTAACACAGGGGGGTCATACCAGGATCATCCACAAGGAGGCAGCAGTGTGTCAGAAATATTATGTGTATAGTAACACAGGGGAGTCATACCAGGATCATCCACAAGGAGGCAGCAGAGGGTCGGTCATATTATGTGTATAGTAACACAGGGGGGTCATACCAGGATCATCCTCAAGAGGCAGCAGTGTGTCGGTCATATTATGTGTATAGTAACACAGGGGGGTCATACCAGGATCATCCACAAGGAGGCAGCAGAGTGTCGGTAATATGTGTATGGTAACACGGGGGGGTCATACCAGGATCATCCACAAGGAGGCAGCAGAGTGTTGGAAATATTATGTGTATAGTAACACAGGGGGGGTCATACCAGGATCATCCACAAGGAGGCAGCAGAGTGTCGGTCATATTATATGTATAGTAACACAGGGGGGTCATACCAGGATCATCAACAAGGAGGCAGCAGTGTCGGTCATATTATGTGTATAGTAACACACTGGGTCATACCAGGATCATCCACAAGGAGGCAGCAGTGTCCGTCATATCATGTGTATAGTAACACAGGGGGGTCATACCAGGATCATCAACAAAGAGGCAGCAGAGTTTCGGTAATGTTATGGGTGTCATACCAGGATCATCCACAAGGAGGCAAGGTGGTTCTATTATGTTTAGTCCTTTCAGGAGTCATACCAATTCTGACCACAGGGCGGCAGCACAGTGATTATCATCGTAAACAGTACTGCGCATGCACATGCCGCCATGCTGGTCCTCAATAAGATGGCGACTACGGTGGACAAATCTCATCGTACAATGTCCTCCACGATATTATTTTCTTATATGAAATTTAGAACGAGGAGCTCCTCAACAAAAAATCGAACATGTCGTTCTATAGATCCCACGATTTTTAGCTCCGTGATCACTCTGTTAATTTTCCCTAACAAAAAATGGCGTCTAAGTTCAAAATGCGTTAATTAGATAATAACAATGTTGAGGGGCGGAGCCTAGTAACATTTTCCCGCACTTTTAAGTGTAAATACAGTTTCTATTAACTCCCCTTCAGCACTCCATCTCTCCGATAACCTCTGTAGTTTGTCTTATACAAAACAGCGGTGGAATCTGAAGAGAAACTGTAAGAGAAGAATGTCTGTGATGGCGGCCATGTTTCTGAAGACTCTTCAAAATGATAGCTGCTGTTCCAGGGCACAATACATTTCCGTCTGCATTGGCCGCCATTTTCTCGAAGATTTTAAATGTTCCACTATAAAATGGCGTTAGACTAAGCATGCGCTTTATGCCATTCAGTGTCTAAGCTGCCATCTGCTGGCTGATCCTGGAAGCGCTCACATTGATTTTTCTATACCATAATATTAGAGGTACTTTGTCGCCGCCCTGTGGATATACCTGGTAGCACACTGTATGGCATTACTGCACTGCCATCTGCTGGCTGATCCTGGAAGCGCTCACATTGATTTTTCTATACCATAATATTAGAGGTACTTTGTCGCCGCCATGTGGATATACCTGGTAGCACACTGTATGGCATTACTGCGCTGCCATCTGCTGGCTGACCCTAGAAGCGCTCACATTGATTATTCAAAAAATAGAATATAACTGGTACTCTTTTGCCGCCTTGTTGATGGATGTGGTAGTACTTTAAAATTCTAAGTACAAAGTATGACAGAACTTTGCTGCCGCCTGCTGGCCGAGCCTGAAATGACTCCCACCAAAGTCTGATGGGAGGAGTAGTCTGCACAGTTTCCTTATTCTCTACAGTGGAAACTGAGCTGATATGTGGAGGAAGCTGATTCTCGGGATCTGTCTATTGCCGCCACCATCTTGTTGAAGACCAGGGACTGTTTTCTCCTTTCATGGATGGTGCCTCGGGCATGTGCAGTAGTATGTATAGTATTATCTTTGGTTGTGTGTCCAGTCACACATATCTGTCAGGCAGCCATTGTGTTGAGAATATTACAGAAAATTAAATAATCAGGATCCCCTAGCTGGATAGTTCTGCCCCGCCCCTCCCTTCTTGTTGGCTGGTCTCTGATCCTTGATTTATCACTCATTTTATAGCTACCTAATAAATGGATATAGATCGCTGAATCAGGGGAGAGGATACATGATCCCAATTATATGCCAGCCAATCAGAAGGTAGGGGGCGGAGCCTCATAACTACAGTCCTTTGCACGGAATTGTAAGAGAATAATGTCTTTGATGGCAGCCATATTATTGAAGACCAGGCCATTTTCTCCTCCCCATAATGGCAGCTGATCTGGGCATACGCAGTACATAGAAATGAAATGTCTGCCGCGACCACCATTTTCTTGAAAATTTGGTAATTATTTCCCATAAACAATGGTGGCAGACTTGGCATGCTCCGTATATCCTGAAATGTGACGCCATCAATTAGCTGAACCTTGGAATCAGCCCCGTTGATTTTTCTATACACAGACTATTACTGGTACTTTCCCGCCACCTTGTGGATGGATGTGGTAATACATCGTATTTCTAAGTACACAATATGAGAGAACTGCGCTGCCATCTGCTTGCTGAGCCTGGTATGACTCCCACCAAATGTCTGCAACAGAATATTATTCCTCCCAATACAATTGGGTCGGGAAGGAGGAAGAGGCTACACAGATTCCTAATTTTCTAAAGGGGAATCAGAACTGGATATGTGAAGGAAGCTGTTCTTCAGGATATGTGTACAGTGGCTGCCATCTTGTGGAAGACCACGTCATGATTTTTTCGAAGATGGCAGGATAGACATGCACACTAGAATGTATAGTATGTTTGTATTCTCTTTAGTTGTCTTTCAGGCTGCCATTGTGTTGAGGTTAATACAGAGAATTCTATAATGTGTATCATTGTATAGTAACACAGGAAGAGTTATACCAGGATCATCCAGAAGGAGGCAGCAGAGTGTTGGTAATATTATCTGTATAGTAACACAGGGGTGTAGCAATCATGCACACAGAGATGGAGGCGGTCATCCATTTTGCTCCAAACCCTTCATCTTGTATCTCTCTCCCTCTTTCCTCATCCCCCTCCCTCTCTGTTGAGTGACATGTGGTCTGTTTGAGTTCAAAAAGGCATCAAAACTCATTGGATGGGCGTCATGGTTATAAACCCCAATTAGCCTGGCCCCCCTCTGTCTGCGGGACTCTGGCTTGGAGAAGGATCGTAAAACCATAAACCAGTCCTTCGCTGAGCATCAAAGACATTCCAGATAAGCCATAAAGCAGACATCACATCCAACATCCACTTTCCCCTATGATTTCATATCTTGGACTGCGAAAGACGTACATAAAAAACAGGCATATATTTAGATCGGTCTCTTTAATACAAGTCGCCTAATATATTACATCCCCTAGCTGATATCAACAGGAGAGCAGAATATAATATCTCCTTAACCATCCCATCCCAGTATGTCATATTTCATATGTAGACGTTCAGTCGATGATTCTGCGTATTAATCTACTAGTGGCAAGGCTGCTAAATGCACCGAGAGTAAGTAATGAACCATGACATCAACTGTGAGGGATTTTGGTTCTAGTATGGGTCTCCGCCCCGACACCCCTCCCCAAATGAGGCGATTGATTCTGTTAGGTACCGCCCTGTAGTATCTTTAGTGAACCACAGAACGGGATTCCCCAGGGCACGGAGTCTAAGCCCCAGTCTGCTTATTCACCTGAGCCCCTGATGGTGGGGATGGACTTGGAGCAGAACTGAGACCAGGTCGCGGCCCCTGGGTACGCCCAACTGTGGTAGAGAGGACCGGCGGAGGTATGTACAGGAGGAGAGCCTTATGTGAAGAGACTGGAAGGCCCTGGACAGTAGCGACTGGATCCGAGCGGGATGGATGGATGACAGCATGGAGTATAGCGGGGTCAGACAAGCCAGGTCAGTAACAGCAGAGGCAGAACGGTACAGGGCAGCAGGCAGAGAGTAACTGGGTCACGAGCAAAGGTTCGGCAACAGGAGGTCAAATAATTCAGGAGTAGGCAGAAGAGTAGTCAGGGACGAGCCAGGGATCAGAGCAGGAGACGGTCAATGGATCAGGGTCAGGCAGGGTCGGCAACTAGCAATCTCTCAGGAACACAGGATAACAGGAAAAGCAGGAAAGACCATACGGCAATTTGATTATTGCCAGAGTCTGTTTAAATAGTGTGCCCTGTGCACTCATTGGTGCCAGGCGCGAGTCTGTGAGTGTGCATGCTCGGCCACCGTTGCCGCCCAGGCCCTAGTGCCCGCAAGCTAGTGCACCTAGACAGACTGCGCATGCGCAGACTCGCGCGCCGCGGTAACTCTTGGAGTCCCTGACATTGCTCCCCCACTACGGGCAGCCTCCGGATGCCCAACTGATTTTTCCTTTGGGGCTGGTTGCGAAGGAATTCCTGAATCAACCTAGGAGCATGAACATTTTGAGCAGGCTCCCACTAATTTTCTTCTGGTCCATAGCCTTTCCATTTGATGAGGTATTGTGTCTGACCACCCCTCCTCCTGCAGTCAATAATCGTTTCTACCTCATATTCCTCTTCTCCATCAATGTCTATGGCCTCTGGGAGTCTAGATCTATGATCTGAAAAGGGATCCGGTGCTGCAAGTTTCAGCAAAGACACATGAAAGACAGGGTGTATCTTAAAAGATTCGGGAAGCTCCAGCTTATAAGCAACCTCATTGATCTTACATTCTACCCGGAATGGCCCCATGAATCCTGGTGCCAAATTCCTTGAAGGACATGCCAGATTCAGATTGGTTGTTGCCAACCAAACTTGGTCCCCTGTTTGCATGACCAGTTCCCGTCTTCTTCTCTAATCAAAAGTTCTCTTGCTATCCTCCTGGGCCCTTGCCATTGTCTCCTGTAACAATTTGTTACTGGACGTAAACAAATTTATGGTCTCTTGAGCCGCTGGGACTGAGTTTTCCCTGGACCAGATCAGTCAGGAAAGTGGGATGGATCCCATAGTTGGCGAAGAACGGGGACTGCTTAGTGGCCAAATGGCATGCGTTGTTATAAGCAAACTCTGCTAGGGGCAGGAGTGCCAGCCAGTTATCTTGGAGGAACGAGGTGTAACACCTAAGGTATTGTTCCAGTGTTTGGTTAGTTCGCTCAGTCTGTCCGTTCATTTGCAGATGATATGCTGAAGAGAAGGACAGTTTGATTTCCAAACCTTCGCACAACGCCTTCCTAAACTTAGAAGTGAACTGGACCCCCCGATCAGAAACGATATTCTTCGGTACTCCATGGAGTCTCACTATTTCCTTAATGAACACTTGTGCTGTTTCGGAAGCAGACGGTGTACTTTTCAATGGGAGGAAATGAGCCATCTTAGAGAGACGATCCACCACTACGAAAATCACAGTATGATTCTGCGATGGTGGCAATTCCACAATAAAATCTATAGAGATCATGCTCCAGGGTCTGTTGGGTGTCGTCAAGGGTCGCAACAGACCCCAAGCCTTGTCCCTGGTGGGCTTGTTCCGGTTGCAGATAATACAGGTCTTGACGTACATCTCGCAGTCTTTGGCCATACTTGGCCACCAAAATGTACGTCGTACTAACTCTAAGGTCTTGTGTGTTCCAAAATGACCCACCAATGGATGGTCATGGCAATAGCCCAGGACCAGGGTCCGAGCTTCTTTGGGTACCAGTATCTGCTCCCCCCTCCACAAGAGACCTTCTCTGCTCTGTATAGAGACTCCAGGTAGGTTGGGGGCCCTTGTGGATGCAGCCTGTAACTTAGACAGGAGTTCAGACTGTAGCTATAAGAAACTACCTGCCGGAAAGATGGTATGTTGCTTGGGCATTTCTTCAGGGTCTTCAAACATCCGGGAGAGAGCGTCAGGCTTGGTATTCTTAGATCCAGGTCGGTAGGTTATATGCATGGTGAACCTTGAAAAGAATAACGCCCATCCGGCCTGACGCGGCCTGAGGCATTTAGCTGTCCTCAGGTATTCCAAGTTTTTGTGGTCTGTGTAGACCAGAATGGGATGTGAGGCTCCCTCCAACAAGTATCTCCATTCCTCCAATGCCGTTTTGATTGCCAACAACTCCCGATCTTCGATATCATAATTCCTTTCTGATGGGGTAAGCGTCCTAGAAAAGAAGGCCACCGGGTGCGTAAGCACCTTTACCCCTACCCTTTGAGACAGTATTGCTCCCACTGTGTTTTCTGGGGCATCTACCTCTAAGATATAAGGCAGTGATGCATCGGGGTAACTTAGGATAGGAGCTGCCATGAACAGCTTTTTCGAGGACTTAAAGGTGGCCTGTACCTCTGGGGTCCACTGAAAGCTTACCCCCGTCTTCGTAAGTCGGGTGATGGGAGATACCAGGCCTGAGAAATTCTTAATAAATTTCCTGTAGAAGCCAATAAATCGCTGAACCCCTTTCTTATCTCTGGGGACTGGCCATTCTAAGATCACAGAGATCTTCTGGGGGTCCATAGCAATTCCAGTGGTGGAAATGATCAGCCCCAGGAATGGGATACTGTGCTGTTCGAAGCTACACTTCTCGGCTTTGCCATAGAGCCCGTGCTGGCGAAGACGCCCCACCACGCTCCTGACATGACCTCGATGCGCCTCCAGAGATGAGGAAAAAATCAGAATATCGTCTAAGTACACGATCACAAAGATATCCAAAAAATCTCTAAAAGCACTGTTCACAAAATGCTGAAAGGTGGCCGGTGCGTTACATAACCTGAATGGCATAACTAAGTATTCGAAGTGCCCGAACCGAGTGCGGAAAGTAGTTTTCCACTCATCCCCTTCACGTTTGTGGACCAGACTGTAAGCACCCCTAAGATCTAGCTTAGTAAAAACAGATGCCGACTTTAACCTTTGAAACAATTCAGGGACTAAGGGAAGGGGATAACGGTTCTTAACTGTAATTTTGTTCAGATCCCTATAGTCAACACAGGGCCTCAGGGACTGGTCCTTTTTTTCCACAAAAAAGATTCCGGCCCCAGCCGGTGATGTGGAAGGACGGATGAATCCCTTTCGAAGGCTTTCATCAATATACTCCTTCAAAGCACCCAACTCCCGCTCTGACAGGGGAAAGATTCGTCCAAAGGGAATCTCAGATCCCGGAAGAAGGTCAATGGGACAGTCATAAGCTCGGTGCGGAGGGAGAATGTCTGCTCCATGTGGACTGAAAACATCAAGGTAATGGTGATAAGCAGTAGGAACAGTTTGAGCTAGCTGTCAAGGTCCTACCTTTTCCCAGAGGTTGTTACTCCATGTGCTGGCATCCATCTTGGATTTCTGCTGAGCATGGTGGGAATCTTTTATGCCTTCAGGTCTCTGAGGTCCATCCCCCAGGGGGGTGTGGCTGAGTACATATAAGCCTGTGATCTGCACATGCTCTTTGCACTTGTGTCTTGTGTGTTTGTCTTGCTACAGTTCTGTGTATACGCTCGTGACTCTTCTGGTATCTGACTCGGCTTGTGACTAAGACCATTCTCTGTGTTTTCCTTCGATCTGACCTTCTGTTGCTGAACCTGGCCCGTGACCTGTGATTCTCTGTCTACTGTTCTGTACCGTTTTTTTCCCGTTGTTGTCGACCCGGCCTGCCTGACTACGCTATTGTCATTCTTACCAGCTACACGCCATTGGCGGCGGCCATTACCGCAGCCAGGGTGTCTCGGGGGCCGCAACCTGGTTCCTGGCTGTGTCAAGTCCATCCCCACCATCAGGGGCCCTGGTGAAGGGCAGCCTGGGACTTAGACTCCGCGCCCTGAGGGACTTCGGTCTGTTGGTGGTGGTTGTCGTCAGCCAGTGCGTTACCCTGCCACTAGGCCTACCTGCCCGTTCCACAGCCCTGCCCTGACACTAGCTCAGTGTCGGTATTCACACATAACAGAGTCGGGGTGTCTAGTGGTGACCTTAGAAAACAATGCTCCTGACAGTAGGGTGAATGGAACAGGACAGACCCAGTTCTCCAGTCAATCTGGGGATTGTGTGCTTGTAGCCAGGGGGGCCCGAAAATGACTGGAAATAAAGGGGACGCAATGGCGTCCAAGCGGAGGAGTTCTTGATGATGACCGGCCACTGTGGTGCATATAGGAGGGGTCTCCCGATCTACCAACCCGGACTTAATTCGAGACCCGTCGGCCAGGAAGATGTTCAGGCCCCGCTCTTTAGACAGTAACGGAATCTGCTGTTGGGCTGCAAAGCTAAGGTCTATGAAGCAGCTGCAGGCCCCTGAGTCAATAATGGCCGTATGGTTCTGTTAGGTACTGCCCAGCGGTATCTCTAGTGAACCACAGAATTGGATTCCTCAGGGTGTGGAGTCTAAGCCCCAGTCTGCTTATTCACCAGAGATGGTGGGGATGGACTTGGAGCAGAACTGAGACCAGGTCGCGGCCCCTGGGTACACCCAACTGTGGTAGAGAGGACTGCCGGTGGTATATACAAGAGGAGAGCCTGATGTGAAGAGACTGGCAGGCCCTGGACAGTAGCGACTGGATCCGAACGGGATGGATGGGTGGATGACAGTATGGAGTATAGCGGGGTCAGACAAGCCAGGTCGGTAACAGCAGAGGCAGAATGGTACAGGGCAGCAGGCAGAGAGTAACCAGGTCACGAGCAAAGGTTTGGCAACAGGAGGTCAAATAATTCAGGAGTAGGCAGAAGAGTAGTCAGGGACGAGCCAGGGATCAGAACAGGTGACGGTCAACGGATCAGGGTCAGGCAGGGTCGGCAACTAGCAATCTCTCAGGAACACAGGATAACAGGAAAAGCAGGAAAGACCATACGGCAATTTGATTATTGCCAGAGTCTGTTTAAATAGTGCGCCCTGTGCACTCATTGGTGCCAGGCGCGCGTCCACGAGTGCGCATGCACGGCCGCCGTTGCTGCTGTGGGCGCCCAGGCCCTAGTGCCCGCACGCTAGTGTGCCTAGACAGACCGCGCATGCGCAGACTCGCACGCCGCGGTAACTCTTGGAGTCCCTGACAGGTTCTCTGCTTCAGGGAGACCCCCTGCTAAGTTCCTAGAAAAGGTTGTTATGTTTTGAGCTAAGCTAAGCTGAGTTGAAGTTGAAGTTGAAGAAGCTCCCTTTTAACATCGGAACTAACTTTGGGAGATAAAGTACCCTTTTGGCTCAGAAACCTGGAAGCTGTTTAACCCAAGGCTTTTGTCAAGTACTTGATCTAAATTCCTTTCTGTTATCTCTTTTGCTGTGTTATTGCTCTCTTTATATCTACATATATATTGGCTACATCTTTTTCTGTAAATATTTTTATTGCACCCTTTTGACCTTTTAGTAATAAATCTTACTTTCTGAAAGTGTTGAACTGTTTCTAAAGCTCTTTAATGCAAACTAAGAACCCCCGTCTCTGAAGAGCGCTACCGTGTGTGTTTAAACCTCTGTCTATCCTGTCTGCAATGACAGTGGTATACAGACTATTATTCAACATCATAGTGTTATTGCTGATATTGCCGAGTTTCCTCTTTTTCTGTACAAAAAGGAGGTGGTGGCAGTGTGAAGGGTGAATTGCGTAATTAACCTGACTAAGTAATAATCGCTCTCAGGCTGCAGACACACAGATTGTGATCCATTAGCTGGAAAATCTTTGTGCAGGGTGCAGCTGGGCGTGGCATTGTTACACACATGACAGCGTGGTTTTAGACTGGCTAGTCCTTCAGTCACGAGTTGTTGAGAAGGGTTGGGGTCTAACGCCGCGATCGTCACATAGGGTAAAAGGGGTTGTCCCATGCAAAAGCTGAAAGAAGTGAGGGTATCCAGAAAATCCATAACAGAAAATGACTCTGAGCATGTAACCTAGCTGGCCAGGAAAGGCAGGGGACAAACAAGCAGCAAATGAACCTCATGAACCATTCCAGGTCAAATGACCTCAACATAAGGAGCCTTTCCTGGAGGGACCCCCAGGTTGATGTGGACAAGGGCCTCTTCCCTGCAACCCTTACCCAGTGGTTTGGTGGGGTCTGTGGGTATGGGAGGACCGCCAAAGTGAAGTGTCACTGAAAAAATGTAAAATTGTATCAAATACTTACTCATTTTATTTTCCTGATGCCAATCCATGGCAGCATACATGTGATATAGCTCCGCCCCTATATCCACCCACAGGACCTGTTTAAATGCTCTAAAAGGAAAGCAAAAGCAAACTCACTCAATCTTCATAAAAATAACAAGATCTAAGAAAAGGGAGGGTTCCTATGCTGCCATGGATTGGCATCAGGAAAGGAAAATTAAGTAGGTATTTGATAAAATTTTCCCTTTTCCTGATGTTGACATGGCAGCATACATCTGATAAATAATGAGCTAAAAATGGAGGGCTAAAAATGAATACTCAAACTTTATTACAATGGACATGGAAGCCTGGACCATCATTCCATTGAAGTCCATTGATGTACAAGCCCCTGGATCTTCCCTGTAGCGTCTGAGGTAGGTGCACTGCGGGAACCAGCCTGCTACTTTGCAGATGTCTCCATAGACATTTTGCATGCACTGCCCCAAAATTAAAGATGTAGAAATGGACCTACTGAATGAGCCTCTACCACTTCTGGAGGCCCTTGCCTGGATACACTGTTTGTTCTCTTGATCACCTTGACACCCCAAGATGACAAGGTTTAGCTGTAGTCTCCACTTCCAAATTTGCCTTTTGGAAACACGAAAACCCTCCCGGAGGATGCAAGTTAGGAAGGTGCTTGAAGGTAGGCATTTTAGACACTTGGTACACCCAGCTTGTGTAGGTTAGATACTGTCTCTGCCAGAAAGGATGGAAGCACCACTTTTTTGCAAGATGAAAACAGAAGAAACCTGGGAACAAAGGTGCTCGAGGGACATAGGGCCCAACTTCTGCAGGAGGAATATGATAGAGGACTCTGTATCCCCAAGTACTTGCAGATCCAAAACTCTGCCCCCTGAAGTAATCGCCTGACGTTATCAAGGGACACTGCGTCTTGAGTTACATCCCACTGAGGACTGCTTTCCATTGACGCAAACAGAGTCCTGGCAGAAAAATCCAGGACAGAATAAAATCCAATAGGAGAACGTTATTCCTCCTCAGGGCAAAGTCTTAGGAACAACCTCCTGAAGTGTTCCTCTGGCAACTCACTCACCCATTTTCTCTGGTAAAAGCTGAAATGGCTGAATTTTGAGCCCTTACAAAACTAGGCTGAGCCCCAAATCCAGATCCATGTGAGGAAATGATAGAAACTGGGCAACCTCTGGATTACAAGGATCAAAATTCTGCTCAGCTGTGAAGACTGTGAACCTGTTCCAGACTTAGGAGAAAATAACATTTGTTGATATCTTTTCTTGGAACTTAGCCAGGGTTTACTATTGCCAGAGGACGGTCCAAGTCCTCCAATCCTTCCAGCTCAATTTCCAGTCCATCCTGGAACAGGTTCTGTGGAAACACTGGTAGCTGAAGTGGTCTTGGTCCAGACTAAGTTCCATGACTAGTGTAAACCCAAAGGCTGTGGACCAATCAGACATGCTTGCTATCACAGTGAGACTCTCAGACAACAGTCTCTCCTGGAACTTCATGACCAATGGCAGTAGAGGAAAGCCATCTGCTAGTTGACTAATCCTCGGGTGAGTGAAAGCTTCCCCTTCCTCCACCAACTGGTGATAGGAACAGAGGCACCCTGTGAATAGATGGTGATGCAACCAGGTTCAGCTGAGGAAGACCCCATACTTGAATGATATGGACAAGATCTTATGATTAAAAACCCATTCATTGGGAACTAAAAATACCTGGCGCGACAGCCCCTTTTGACAATCTAGGTGCCCAGAAGGTACACCGCCCATAGCCCCTGAAGATTACATTCGATCAGGGATCAATTTTATTGGAACCTGCCCTCGGTTCTCCCTTGTTTGTGAATGTACGACACCGCTGCTGTGTTGGCCTCATGACCTCACCAGTTGAGCCTGAATATGAGGGAACAGTGCACATAGTGTTATCCATAGGTGTGTGCAGCCTATGGCATTATGGTGTGCACCCCAAAACTCAAACATGCGTGTGCATTTGTGTGTGCATATATATATATATATATATATACTGTATATACACACAAGGGGCGTTCAAGTCAAACTGGGACTTTTAATTTTACAGGTATAAAAAGTGATGCTGGCGTGGCGTTACTACATGCTGTAGTAAGTGGCAAGTGTGTCCTATTACTGATAGGCGGCACACATGTCTTGTGCCAGTCCAGAAACCATTAATCAAGATGGCAGACAACAGTATTAGTGTGTGCATGAAACAGTGTGTGGTGATGAAGATGTAAAGCCAGCGAATATCTACAGAAGTCTTCAAGCACAGTACGGTGATGAGAAGCTCAGCCGCAGTAAGGCATTTGAATGGTAAATGTTTCAAAGATGGCCGTCCAACTTTGACAATCCTGGCCATGGTGGTTCCCAGCCCACAGCAGTCATTCCTGTGAACATTCAGCACATGGAACGCCTGATCCTGGATAATCGATGCATAACCTGTCGTGAAATTGCACAAGAGATGAATCTTTCTATGGGAACGGTGAACACAATCATTCAGAACATTTGCATTTTCGAAAAGTTAGCGCAAGTTGGATACCAAGACAGCTTTCTGCTTTTGTCCAGCACAGAAGTGTTCTGAGTGATGTGCATATGGGTCTGCAGAAACAAAAATGGCTGGTTGGATTACTAAGAGCGTCCTGTTTTCCTAGGACAACGCACAAGCTCATACAGCTCACCGCACTACGCGCACAATACAGCAACTCAGCTGGGAGGTATTGGCAAATCCCCCTTACAGCCCGGACCTTGCTCCGAGTGATTTCCACCTGTTTGGACCCCTAAAAGAGTTCCTCTGAGGTCAGTATTTCAGCATTGATGACAAAATGCAGCCGGCAGTCCTAGGATGGTTCAGGCGTCCTGACGAATCTCTCCATGCCAAAGCTTTTCAGGCATTAGTTACACGCTGGGATAAGTGTATAAATGTAGCAGGGGAGTATGTTGAAAAATAAATGCAGTTTCCACTCCTTGAAATTTGTTCTTTTATTATAAAAACTTTAAAGTCCTAGTTTCACTTGAATGCTCTTCGTGTGTTATATATATATATATATATATATATATATATATATATATATATATAGTGAAGGAAATGCGTTTTTGCTCCCCTGCTAATTTTGAAACTTTTCCCGCTCACAGAGAAATGATCGGTCTATAAATGGAATGTTTGGTGTATTGTAACACTGAGAGACAGAATACAACAACAAATTCAGCAGAAATGTGTCTAACAAATGATGACAGATCTGCATGTTCATGAGGGAAAGAAGGATTTGATCCCCTATCATTCAGCAGGATTTCTGGCTCCCAGGTGTCTCTCATACAGGTAACAAGCTGAGATTAGAAGCAGTCTCTTAAAGGGAGTGCTGCTAATCTCATTGTGTTACCTGTATAAAAGACACCTGTCCACAGGAGCCATCAAACCATCAGATTCCAAACTCTCCACCATGGCAAAGACCAAAGAGCTGTCCAAGGATGTCAGGGACAAGATGGTAGACCTACACAAGGCTGGACTGGGCTACCAAACTATGGCCAAGCAGTTTGGTGAGAAGGTGACAACAGTTGGTGCAATCATTCACAAATGGAAGAAACACAAAACAAGTGTCAGTCTCCCTAGGTCTGGTGCACCATGCAAGATCTCACCTCGTGGAGTGTCAATGATCATGAGAACAGTGAGGAATCATCCCAGAACTACACGTGAGGATCTTGTCAATGATCTCCAGGCAGCTGGGACCACAGTCACCAAGAAAATAATTGGTAACACACTACGCCGACAAGGACTGAAATCCTGCAGTGCCCGCAAGGTCCCTCTGCTCAAGAAAGCACATGTCCAGGCCCGTCTGAAGTCTGCCACTGAACATCTGAATGATGCAGAGGAGGACTGGTGGGAAGTGTTGTGGTCAGAGGAGACCAAAATTGAGTAACATATAATAACATAAAATATAGCAACACAGGGGAAGTCATACCAGGATCATCCACAAGGAGGCAGCAGAGTGTCGGTAATATTATGGGTGTCAGACTAGGATCATCCACAAGGAGGCAGCAGAGTGTCAGTAATATTATGGGTGTCATACCAGGATCATCCACAAGGAGGCAGCAGAGTGTCAGTAATATTATGGGTGTCATACCAGGATCAGCCACAAGGTGGCAAAGCGGTTTTATGTTAGTTTCTTTTAGGAGTCATACTTACTCTGGTCACAGGGAGGCAGCACTGATTATCATAAATACTACTGCGCATGCCCATGCTGCCATTCTGGTCCCCAATAAGATGGCAGCTACAGCGGACAGGTCTCAGCGTTCCTATGTTCTCCAAGGTTTTATTTCCGTATATGAAATATAGAACGAGGAGTTCCTCAACAATAGGCGATCGTGTCGTCCATAGATCCAACTATTTTCAGCTCGGGGTCATTGTGTGAAGTTTCCCCCCCATAAAAATGGCGTCCAAGTCCTAAACAAGTTAATTGTCTATTAACAATGGTGAGGGGCGGAGCCTAGTAACATTTTCCCGCCCTGTAATTGTAAATGCAGTTTTCTATGTATTTCTCTCAGCGCTCCGTCTCTCCGATAACCTCTGTAGTTTATATTATCCAATACAGCTCCGGAACCTGGAGAGAGACTGTAAGAGGAGAATGTCTGTGATGGCGGCCATATTTTTTAAGACTTTAGAAAATGGCAGCTACTCTCAGGACTCAAAATATTTCCTTCTGACGCGATCGCCATTTTCTCGAAGATCCAACAATATTTCCAATACAAAATGGCGGCAGACTGGGCATGCGCCATATGTCATAGAGTTACTCAGCTGCCATCTGCTGGCCGCTCCTGGAAGCGCTCAGCTTGATCTTCTATACCGGAATATTACAGGTACTTTGTCGCCGCCTTGTGGATTGATCTGTTAGCACACGATATGACATTATTGCACTGCCATCTGCTGGCTGATCCTAGAAGCGCTCATTCATTTTTCTATAAACAGAATATTACCAGTACTCGGCTACACAAAATATCATTCCTCCCGATACAATCTGGCCAGGAGGAGTAATCTTCACAATTTTCTTACTTTCTACAGTGGAAACAGAACTGATATGTGGAGGAGGCTGATCTTCTGGTTCTGTCTACTGCGATCACCATCTTGTTGAAGACATCCATGTTTTCTCCTTTCATGGATGGCGCCTCGGGAATGCGCAGTAGTATGTATAGTATTCTCCTTGGTAGTTTGTCCAGTCACACATATCTATCAGGCAGCCATTGTGTTGAGGATAATACATAAAATGAAATAATCAGGATCCCCGTTGCTGGGCAGTTGGGCTCCGCCCCTCCCTTCTGGTTGGCTGGTCTCTAGTCTTTAATTTATCGTTCGGTTTATAGTTACCTAATAAATAATGGATGGATATAGATCGCCAAGTCAGGGGGCGGGAATACATGATCCCAATTATACTCCAGCCAATAAGAAGTTAAAGGGTGGATCCTCAAAACCACACGCCCTTGAATGGAATTGTAAGAGAATAATGTCTTTGATGGCAGCCATGTTATCGAAGAGCGGGACATTTTCTCCTCTTCATAATGGCAGCTGATCTGGGCACGTGCTGTACATAGCAGAGAAATGTCCGCTGCGGCCGTTGTTTTCTTGAGGATTTGGTAATTATTTCCCATAAACAATGGCGGCAGACTGGGCATGCTCTATATATCCTGCAATGTGCTGCCATCTGCTGGCTGATCCTTGAAGCGCTCACGTTGATTTTTCTATAGACAGACTATTTCAGGTACTTTCCCGCCACCTTGTGGATTGATGTGGTAACACTTTGTATTTCTAAGCACACTATATTACAGGACTCCGTTGCCATCTGCTGGCTGAGCCTGGTATGACTCCCACCGAATGTCTGACACAGAATATTATTCATCCCAATACAATTGGGTCAGGAAGGATGAAGAGGCAACACAGATTACTGATTTTCTACAGGGGAATCAGAACTGGATATGGAAAGGAAGCTGTTCTTTGGGATATCGGTACAGTGGCTGCCATCATGTTGAAGATCTTTTCATGGTTCTCCTTTCCAAGATGGCGGGACAGACATGCGCACTAGTATGTTTAGTAAGATATGTATAGTATGTTTAGTACTCTGTAGTTGTATGTCCATTCACACATCTTTCAGTCCACCATTGTTTTGAGGTTAATACTGAGAAATATGTATTATTATTATTATTATTATTATACAGTATTTATAAAGCGCCAATAGTTCGCTCAGCGCTGTACATTACAGAGGGGGACAGAACATGTGACAGAACAATACCAATACAATGCAAAACATGAGGGGATCGAGGGCCCTGCTCTTTTGAGCTTACAATCTAGGAGGATGTAATGTATATCATTGTGTAGTAACACAGGGGAGTCATACCAGGATCATCCACAAGGAGGCAGAAGAGTGACAGTAATATTATGTGTATAGTAACACAGTGGAGACATACCAGGATCATCCACAAGGAGGCAGCAGAGTGTCGATAATATTATGGGTGTCATACCAGGATCATCCACAAGGAGGCAGCAGAGTGTAGGTAATATTATGTGTATAGTAACACAGGGGAGTCATACCAGGATCATCCACAAGGAGGCAGAAGATTGTTGGTCATATTATGGGAGTCATACCAGGATCACCCACAAGGAGGCAGAAGAGTGTGGGTAATATTATGGGTGTCATACCAGGATCACCCACAAGGAGGCAGAAGAGTGTGGGTAATATTTTGGGTGTCATACCAGGATCATCCACAAGGAGGCAGAAGAGTGTGGGTAATATTATGGGTGTCATACCAGGATCATCCACAAGGAGGCAGAAGAGTGTGGGTAATATTATGGGTGTCATACCAGGATCATCCACAAGGAGGCAGAAGAGTGTCAGTAATATTATGGGTGTCATACCAGGATCATCCACAAGGAGGCAGCAGAGTGTCAGTAATATTATGGGTGTCATACCAGGATCATCCACAAGGAGGCAAAGCGGTTTTATTATGTTAATTCCTCTTGAGTAATACTTATTCTGGCCACAGGGCGGCAGCATTGTGTTAATTGTAAATACTACTGCGCATGCCCATGCCGCCATTCTGGTCCTCAGTAAGATGACGGCTAAAGCGGACATGTCTCAGCCTAGAAATCTTCACGATTTTATTTCCATATTTAAAATATACAACAAGGAGTTCCTCAGCAATAGGCGAACGACACGTCCATAGATCTCACTTTTTCCAGCTCCGGGGTCGCGGTGTGAAGATCGCATCTGTTTCCCCAAAATTTAAAATGGAGTCCAAGTTCAAAGCACGTTAATAATCTAATAACAATGGTGAGGGGCGGAGCCTAGTAACATCTTCCCGCCCTGTAATTGTAAATACAGTTTTCTATGTATTTCTCTCAGCGCTCCGTCTCTCCGATAATCTCTGTAGTTTATATTATCCAATACAGCTCCGGAACCTGGAGAGAGACTGTAAGAGAAGAATGTCTGTGATGTCGGCCATATTTTTGAAGACTGTACAAAATGGCAGCTGCTCTCACAGGACGCAAAACATTTCCGTCTGCCGTGATCGCCATTTTCTCGAAGTTCGCACAAATTTTCCACTACATAATGGCGCCAGACTGAGCATGCGCTGTACGTCATTACTAGGTTGCCATCTGCTGGCCGTTCCTGGAAGCGCTCAGCATGATATTCTATACCAGAATATTACAGGTACTTTGTCGCCGCCTTGTGGATTGATCTGTTAGCACATGATATGACATTATTGCACTGCCATCTGCTGGCTGATCCTGGAAGCGCTCACATTGATTTTTCTATAAACAGAATATAACCGGTACTCTTCTGCCGCCTTGTGGATGGATGTGGTAGTACTTTGTATTTCTAAGCACAGAACATGTCAGGACTGCGCTGCCATCTGCTGGCTGAGCCTGGTATTACTACCAGAGTTCTGACAATATTATTCCTCCTGATACAATCAGGACGGGAGGAGTTATCTGTACAGTTTCCTTTATTCTCTGCAGTGGAAACAGAACTGATATGTGGAGGAGGTTGATTCTCAGGATCTGTCTATTGCCGCCGCCATCTTTTTTACGACCACTGACTGTTTTTTCCTTTCATGGATGGCGCCTCGGGCATGTGCAGTAGTATGTATAGTATTACCCTTGATAGTATGTCCAGTCACACATATCAGGCAGCCATTGTGCTGAGGATATTACAGAAAATGAAATAATCAGGATCCCCTTGCTGAGTTGTTTGGTCCCGCCCCTCCCTTCTGGTTGGCTGGTCTCTAGTCTTTGATTTATCGTTCGGTTATAGTTACCTAATAAATTATTATTATTATTATTACATCGATTTTATATAGCGCCAAAGGGTTTGCTCAGCGCTGTATAATAGGGGGGGAGGGCAATACATGGCACAGTACAACAATAACAAACAACGTACGAGGGGTAAGAGGGCCCTACTCTTTTGAGCTTACAATCTAGGAGATAATAGATTGATATAGATTGCCAAATCAGGAGAGGGGATACATGATTATATGCCAGCCAATCAGAAGGTAGGGGGTGGATCCTCTGAACCACACTCCTTTTAACAGAATTGTAAGAGAATAATATCTTTGATGGCAGACATAATATTGAAGACCAGGCCATTTTCTCCTCCCCGTAATGGCAGCTGATCTGGGCACGTGCAGTACATAAAAAAGAAATGTACGCCGCAATGACCATTTTCTCGAAGATTTGGTAATTATTTCCCATAAACAATGGCGGCAGACTGGGCCTGCTCCATATATCCTGAAATGTGGTGACATCTAATGGCTGAACCTTTGAATCACCCATGTTGATTTTTCTATGCACAGACTATTACTGGTACTTTCCCGCCACCTTGTGGATGGATGTGGTAATACATCGTATTTCTAAGCACACAATATGAGAACTGCCATCTGCTGGCTGAGCCTGGTATGACTCCCACCGAATGTCTGACACAGAAAATTATTGCGCCCAATACAATTGGGTCGAGAAAGAGGAAGAGGCTACACAGATTCCTAATTTTTTAAAGGTGAATCAGAAATGGATATGTGAAGAAAGCTATTCTTCAGGATATGTGTACAGCGGCTGCCATCTTGTTGAAGACAACTTCATGGTTTCTTCTTACAAAGATGGCAGGACATGCGCACTAGTATGTATAGTATATTTGTATCCTCTTTACTTGAATGTCCATTCAGACATGTATTTCAGACTGCCATTGTGTTAAGGTAACTACAGAGAATTATATAATGTATATCATTGTTTAGTAACACAGAAAGAGGATCATCCACAAGGAGACAGCAGAGTGTCAGTAATATTATGTGTATAGTAACCCAGGGAGATCATACCGGGATCATCTACAAGGAGGCAGCAGAGTGTCGGTAATATTTTGTGTATAGTAACCCAGGGAGATCATACCGGGATCATCTACAAGGGGCAGCAGAGTGTTGGTAATATTTTGTGTATAGTAACCCAGGGAGATCATACCGGGATCATCTACAAGGAGGCAGCAGAGTGTCGGTAATATTTTGTGTATAGTAACCCAGGGAGATCATACCGGGATCATCTACAAGGAGGCAGCAGAGTGTCGGTAATATTTTGTGTATAGTAACCCAGGGAGATCATACCAGGATCATCCACAAGGAGGCAGCAGAGTGTCGGTAATATTATGTGTACAGTAACACAGGGGGATTCCTACCAGGATCATCCACAAGGAGGCAGCAGAGTGTCGGTAATATTATGTGTACAGTAACACAGGGGGATTCCTACCAGGATCATCTACAAGGAGGCAGAAGAGTGTTGATAATATTATGTGTATAGTAACCCAGGGAGATCATACCAGGATCATCCACAAGGAGATAGCAGAGCGTCGGTAATATTTTGTGCATAGTAACCCAGGGAGATCATAGCGGGATCATCCACAAGGAGACAGCAGAGTGTAGGTAATATTACGTGTATAGTAACACAGGGGGAGTCATACCAGGATCATCCACAAGGAGGCAGAAGTGTGTAGGTGTCAGGGATCTCCTCGATCCCCGCTGCGATGGTCCCGGCGCAGGCGCAGTGCACCGCCCTGTGCAGGGACACGGGCACTAGGTCCGGGCCGGCCGCGGCGTTCGAGTTCGCGCATGCGCAGTAGAAGCCGCGGCCGCCCGCTGGGCACCAATGGCAGCGCAGGGCGGGATATTTAAATGGCCCTGAGCTGTCATTGAGTGCCTTCTGGTCTTCCCTGCATTCTGTGAACCTGTGAACCTGTACCTTGTAAGTTTTGACCCGGATTGTACCTGACCTTGCTGCTTTCTCCTATTCTGACCCTTGCTTTGCCTGACCTCTCTCCTGAATGCCCCTGATTGGATTTGACCTGCTGTTGCTGACCTGGCGTGTGACCCGACCATTCTATGCCCGCTGCCTTGTACCTTGCCGTCCTCTCTGTTACCGACCCGGCCCATCTGACCTTGCTCATCCATCCATCCATCCCTTGCAGTGGGGTTTTCTGACCTCCTCACATTAGACTCTTCCCCGTGGGAGCCCTTGGCGCATACCACTACCACTAACGGACGCACCCAGTAGCCACGACCTGGTCTCGGGGGGCTCCAAGTCCATCCCCACCATCAGGGGCCCTGGTGATCAAGCACCCTGGGACTTAGATTCCGTGCGCTGGGGACGCCTATTCAGTGGAGTGCTAGTGGTACCGCCAGGCGGTCCCTTACAGTACCAGAAGGCCATGACTGAGTCTAGAGGAGGGCCCTCGCCGCTTGAGGAGATCTGCAGGCACCTGTCTAATTGACACAGGCCGTATCGGCCCTGCAGGATAGATGTCAGCAGATTGAAACCCAATTCCAGACCTGCACTATATCCGTTCCTGCCCCACAGGCCGCGGTCCCCGCACCCCCAGCCGTAGCAGCCCCTGTGCTGGTTTCTGGGGCATCCGCACCACTCCCGGCGGCCGAACCCCGAGTACCCTTACCGGAACGTTTTCACGGGGACCGCACATGCTTCAGATCATTCCGCGAGTCCTGTCTTCTCTATTTTGAGTTACAACCCCGGACCTTCGTGACTGAATCCGTGAAGGTGGGGTTCGTCATCTCCCTCCTGCAGGGTGAACCCCAAGACTGGGCCCACCGATTACGGGGAAAAAATGACCCTCACCTTAGTTCGGTTGACAATTTTTTTGATGCAATGGCCATCCTTTATGATGACCCACAGCGGGCAGCTTCTGCTGAAGCTACTTTGTACACGCTCCGGCAAGGCCGCCGAGCGGCGGAGGAGTACGCGTCTGAGTTTAGGCGCTGGGTGGGGGACACACGCTGGAACGAGTTCGCACTCCTGCATCAGTTCCGTATAGGCCTATCAGAAGGCCTGAAAGATGAGCTCGCCCGGGTGGAAGTACCTGAGACTTTAGAGGACTTAATAGCACTGACCATTAAAATTGACCGTAGACTGCGGGAACGCAGGTTTGAGAGGTCCGGCCAGGGTCATGGAAATCCCTGGGGGTCATTTCAAGGTCCCAGTCAAGCACCTAGGCCAAACATCCAGAACCGGCCACCTGGAGATATCCCTGAACCCATGCAACTCGGCCTGGCACGGCCTAAACTATCTCCAGAGGAACATCAGCGCAGACGATCCCAGAACCTGTGCCTCTACTGTGGTGAAGCTGGTCATATGGTACGATCCTGCCCGCAGAAACTGAGTAAGTGCACCTCTTCTTCCTTATCCATTGGCAATGTTGGTCCATCCCAATACTTAGTGGTACCCCTTTCCTTTCAGCTTCCAGAAAGGACCGTGGAAGTATCGGCCATAATTGATTTGGGGGCATGCAGCTGCTTCTTGGACATTAATTTTGCTCACCAGCAGGGTATTCCTCTCCAATTTAAACAGAAGGGGTTCAATATTTATTTGGCCGACGGTTCCCGAATAAAATCGGGGGTAGTGAACCAGGAAACCCCCTCCATCACCACTGTCATTGCCGGCCAGCACCAGGAACTCCTCCGCCTGGATGCTATAGCTTCACCCCTCTTCCCAGTCATTCTGGGGCTCCCATGGTTACGGGCCCATAACCCCCAGATTGACTGGGAGACCGGAGTAATCTCGTTCCCTTCCCCATACTGTCGGGTATACTGCCGCACTTTGGGCCCGGGGGTCCCCTAAATCCTCCTGTGCTCTGAGGGGGAAGCTGAATTAAAACAAGTAATCCCTGCAGTCTACCATGAGTTTCTAGATGTGTTCAGCAAACGGGGAGCCGATACTCTACCCCCCCACCGCCCTTATGACTGTCCCGTTGACCTGTTACCCGGCTCAGAAATTCCTTTTGGGCGAATCTTCCCCCTTTCAGAGCTTGAATTGGGGGCCCTAAAGGAATATATCGAGGACAGCCTCCAGAAGGGGTTCATCCGCCCCTCCACTTCACCGGTGGGGGCGGGAATTTTCTTTGTTGAAAAGAAAGACAAAACCTTAAGGCCGTGTATCGATTACAGGGAATTGAACAGGGTCACGATAAAGAACCGTTACCCACTGCCGTTAGTACCAGAGTTGTTCCAAAGTTTAAAGACAGCAGTGGTTTTTACAAAGCTGGATCTGAGGGGGGCGTACAACCTGATTCGCATAAGGGAGGGGGACGAGTGGAAGAGGGCCTTCCGCACCCGCTTCGGCCATTTTGAATATCTGGTCATGCCGTTCGGGCTGTGTAATGCTCCGGCCACGTTTCAACACTTTGTGAATGATATTTTTAGGGACTTTCTGGATGTCTTATCATTTATTTAGACGACATTCTGATTTTCTCCCCGTCTTTGGGGGAACACAGAATACATGTAGCAAAGGTATTGGGGCGATTGTGGCAGCATGGGTTGTACGCCAAGGCAGAGAAATGTTGTTTTGAACAATCCAGCATTGCCTTCTTGGGCCTGATTATCTCCACCGCGGGGGTCGCGATGGATCCCCAGAAAGTCACTGCAATACTGGATTGGCCCGAACCCACAGACAGGAAAAGCGTCCAAGGATTCATCGGTTTTGCAAATTTTTACCGGAAGTTCATCAAGAACTTCTCGGGTCTGGTCTCCCCCATTACTCAGCTAACCAAGCTGGGAACCCGGTTCAGATGGACACCAGAGGCGCAGGAAGCTTTTGAAGCCTTGAAGAAGCTGTTCACCTCGGCACCCATTTTGGGTCACCCAGACGCCGCCCTGCCCTATATCTTGGAAGTAGATGCATCGGAGAATGCGGTAGGTTCCATCCTCTCCCAGCGGAAAGGCACCAAGGAACTGCTCTATCCTGTAGCATTCTTCTCACGGAAGCTTACCCCAGCGGAGAAGAATTATGATATCGGTGATCGAGAGCTACTGGCGATCAAAACGGCGTTAGAGGAATGGAGGTACCTGCTGGAAGGTGCAGTGCACCCTATCTTAATATTTACTGACCACAAGAACTTAGAATATCTGAGAACCGCCCAGCGTCTACGCCCGCGACAGGCGAGATGGGCACTATTCTTTTCAAGATTCAACTTCCACATTACGTACCGGCCTGGATCAAAGAACACTAAGCCGGATGCGTTATCACGGATGTACAAGGACGCCAAGGAGATCCCAGTACCCGACACTATCCTGTCCTCGGGTAACTTCTTGGCCCTTCAGTCGGACCTTCGTTTCAAGCTAATGGAGGCATCCACAACCTTCTCTACCCCAGGCGGAGGGCCGCTCCAGAACAAGGGGGGACTCCTATGGAGGGAAGATCGAATTGTGGTGCCGGAGGAAGCCCGAACCCTGGACTTGGGGCATTGCCATGACCACCCGATGGCGGGGCACTTTGGCCCAGAAAAGACCCTGGAACTTCTCCGACGCTCATTCTGGTGGCCAGACATGGCTAAAGATTGTAAGGGCTATGTAAGGTCCTGTATCACCTGCCAGAAGAACAAGCCAGCAAGAAACAAAGTTTGGGGTCTGCTGCAACCCTTACCTATTCCTGAACGGCCTTGGCAAAAGATCTCATTAGATTTTATAGTCGAGCTTCCGCCATCCCTAGACCACACAGCCATCCTGGTGGTCGTGGACCGCTTGTCCAAGATGGCCCACTTCATCCCGTTGAAGAAAACCCCCTCGGCGGCCGAGACCGCGCGAGTCTTCCTTCGTGAGGTAGTAAGGCTGCATGGGGTCCCCGAAGACATTGTCTCGGACCGGGGGGTCCAGTTCACGTCAAGATTTTGGAGAGCACTGTGCAAAGCCCTGGACATCAAATTGTCTCTCTCCTCTGCGTTCCACCCTCAAACTAACGGTCAAACCGAAAGGACCAATCAGACCCTAGAGCAATACTTAAGATGCTATACTTCGTTTACTCAAGATGACTGGATGCCACTTCTACCCCTAGCGGAATTTGCGTACAACAACGACCGCCACTCAGCGACGGGACAGTCCCCGTTCTTTGCCAACAATGGCTTTCACCCAGTCTTCCTCCCGGATTTGGTCTCGGAATGCCCAGTACCAGCAACGCAAGATGTGGTAACGTTTTTCTCCGCGAACAATAAGAAGCTTCAAGAGGCCATCAGTCGGGCCCAGGAAGACTACAGGAAGGCATTCAACAGGAAACGGAGATCTGGTGTTGCGGCCTGGGGAGAAGGTTTGGCTAGCGACGTCCAATTTAAAGATGCTTTGCCCGTCAAAGAAATTGGGACCCAAATTTATAGGCCCCTTCTGCATTAAACGGATGGTTAACGAAGTGGCCTACGAACTCGTCCTTCCTGACACGCTCAAGATCCACCCAGTCTTCCATGTGTCCCTGCTGAAGCCAGTGGTCCTAGATGCCTTCCCTGACCGGGAATCTAGACCCCCGGAAGCCATAACGGTCGAGGGAGAAGAAGAATTTGAGGTTGAAACAATCCTGAAGTGTCGAACGAGGGAGGCCAGACCCAATTCCTTATCAAATGGAAGGGCTATGGCCCTGAGGACAATTCTTGGGAACCAGCCCATAATGTCCATGCACCCAGACTTGTCCGGAGGTTTTTTCGCGATCACCCGTGGTGGAGAGATCGGGTGGGCATCCGGAGGTTGCCCGTGGGGGGGGCAATGTCAGGGATCTCCTCGATCCCTGCCGCGATGGTTCCGGCGCAGGCGCAGTGCACCGCCCTGTGCAGGGACACGGGCACTAGGTCCGGGCCGGCCGCGGCGTTCGAGTTCGCGCATGCGCAGTAGAAGCCGCGGCCGCCCGCTGGGCACCAATGGCAGCGCAGGGCGGGATATTTAAATGGCCCTGAGCTGTCATTGAGTGCCTTCTGGTCTTCCCTGCATTCTGTGAACCTGTGAACCTGTACCTTGTAAGTTTTGACCCGGATTGTACCTGACCTTGCTGCTTTCTCCTATTCTGACCCTTGCTTTGCCTGACCTCTCTCCTGAATGCCCCTAATTGGATTTGACCTGCTGTTGCTGACCTGGCGTGTGACCCGACCATTCTATGCCCGCTGCCTTGTACCTTGCCGTCCTCTCTGTTACCGACCCGGCCCGTCTGACCTTGCTCATCCATCCATCCATCCCTTGCAGTGGGGTCTTCTGACCTCCTCACATTAGACTCTTCCCCGTGGGAGCCCTTGGCGCATACCACTACCACTAATGGACGCACCCAGTAGCCACGACCTGGTCTCGGGGGGCTCAAGTCCATCCCCACCCATCAGGGGCCCTGGTGATCAAGCACCCTGGGACTTAGATTCCGTGCGCTGGGGACGCCTATTCAGTGGAGTGCTAGTGGTACCGCCAGGCGGTCCCTTACAGTAGGTAATTTTATGTGTATAGTAACACAGAGGAGTCATGCCAGGATCATCCACAAGGAGGCAGAAGAGTGTTGGTAATATTATGTGTACAGTAACCCAGGGAGATCATACTATGATCATCCACAAGGAGGCAGAAGAGTGTTGGTAATTTTATGTGTATAGTAACACAGAGGAGTCATGCCAGGATCATCCACAAGGAGGCAGAAGAGTGTTGGTAATATTATGTGTACAGTAACCCAGGGAGATCATACTATGATCATCCACAAGGAGGCAGAAGAGTGTTGGTAATATTATGTGTACAGTAACCCAGGGAGATCATACCAGGATCATCCACAAGGAGGCAGCAGAGCGTCGGTAATATTATGGGAGTCATACCAGGATCACCCACAAGGTGGCAGAAGAGTGTTGGTAATATTATGGGAGTCATACCAGGATCATCCACAAGGAGGCAGAAGAGTGTTGGTAATATTATGGGAGTCATACCAGGATCACCCACAAGGTGGCAGAAGAGTGTTGGTAATATTATGGGAGTCATACCAGGATCATCCACAAGGAGGCAGAAGAGTGTCAGTAATATTATGGGTGTCATACCAGGATAATCCTCAAGGAGGCAGAAGAGTGTCAGTAATATTATGTGAGTAGTAACAAAGGGGGGTCATACCAGGATCATCCACAAGGAGGCAGAAGAGTGTCAGTAATATTATGTGTGTAGTAACACAGGGGAGTCATACCAGGATCATCCACAAGGAGGCAGCAGAGTGCCGGTAATATTATGGGTGTCATACCAGGATCATCCACAAGGAGACAGCAGAGTGTCAGTAATATTATGTGTATAGTAACACAGGGGAGTCATACCAGGATCATCCACAAGGAGGCAACGCGGTTTTATTATGTTAATACGTCTTAGGAGTCATACTAATTCTGGCCACAGGGCGGCAGCACTGATTATCCTTAATGCTACTGCGCATGCCCATGCCGCCTTCTGGTCCTCAATAAGATGGCGGCTACAGCGGACATGTGTTAGCTTACAAAGTTTCTCCACGATTTTATTTCCTGATATAAAATATAGAACGAGGAGATCCTCACAAAAGTCGATCGTGTCATTCTGCAGATCCCAATATTTCTATCTCCGGGGTCGTGCTGTGAAGGATCGCATCTCTTTCTCCAAAGCAAAATACGTTATCTTATAGTTATGGTGAGGGGGCGGAGTCCAGTAACATTTTCCCGCTCTTGTAAATCTAAATGCAGTTTCTAGCAGTTTGCTCAGCGCTTCATCTGTGTCCAATCACTCTGTAGTTTGTCTTATCCAAAATAATGCCAAAACCTGAAGAAAAACTGTAAGAGAAGAATGTCTGTGATGGTGGCCATATTTTTGAAGACTGTACAAAATGGCAGCTGCTCTCACACGACACAAAACATTTCCGTCTGCCGTGATCGCCATTTTCTCGAAGTTCTAAACAATTTTCCACTACATAATGGCGCCAGACTGGGCATGCGCCGTACGTCATACAGTTACTAGGTTGCCATCTGCTGGCCGTTCCTGGAAGCGTTCAGCATTATATTCTATACCAGAATATTACAAGTACTTTGTCGCCGCTTTGAGGATTGATCTGTTAGCACATGATATGACATTATTGCACTGCCATCTGCTGGCTGATCCTGGAAGCGCTCACATTGATTTTTCTATAAACAGAATATAACCGGTACTCTTCTGCCGCCTTGTGGATGGATGTGGTAGTACTTTGTATTTCTAAGCGCTCTACGTCAGGACTGCGCTGCCATCTGCTGGCTGAGTCTGGTATGACTACCAGAGTTCTGACAGAATATTATTCCTCCCGATACAATCGGCCGGGAAGGAGAAATTCTCTGCAGTTTCCTAATTTTCTTCTTGAAGAAGCTTTGTACCTGTCAAGGATGGCGGCCCGGACATGCGCCGTAGTATGTATGGTGGGACATGTATTAGTTTGTATACTATATCTTTATTTGTATCTCTGGTCACACACGTCTGTCAGGCCGCCATTGTACTGAAGATAATACAGAGAATTCCATCATTGCCTTCATGTCCTCCGGGGTTGTACGGCTCCGCCCCCCATCTTCTGATTGGATCATCACTAGTGTATGATTTATCGTTAGTTATATAGGTAACAAATGAATGATGGATGGTTATAGATGGGGGCGGGGATGGAGGGCCCTAATTAGACAGCAGCAAATCAGAAGGTAGGGGGCGGAGCCGCAAAAACAACGTGAGCTTGCTGTGAAGCCGTATACCATGCACGTTGACGTCATCTCCTTGTGCCCCACCCAGGAAGTCGCTCTGTGAAGTGGGCGGGGGAAGTGATCATGGCGGGACTGGCGTGTTCTCCGGGTGTGGCTGAGGAGGATGGCGCCTGAGGTAATAATGTATTTTATGTCCGCTCTTTTCACTCCTCACCCCCCTCTATATTGTATCCCCCTCAGTATTATATCCCCCTCACCCCCCTCTATATTGTATCCCCCTCACCCCCCTCTATATTGTATCCCCCTCACCCCCCTCTATATTGTACCCCCCTCACCCCCCCTCTATATTGTACCCCCCTCACCTCCCTCTATATTGTATCCCCCCTCACCTCCCTCTATATTGTATCCCCCTCGCCCCCCTCTATATTGTATCCCCCTCGCCCCCCTCTATATTGTACCCCCCTCACCTCCCCCTCTATATTGTACCCCCCTCACCCCCCCCTCTATATTGTACCCCCCTCTATATTGTATCCCCCCTCACCCCCCTCTGTATTGTAACCCCCCTCACCTCCCCCTCTATATTGTACCCCCCTCACCTCCCCCTCTATATTGTACCCCCCTCACCCCCCCTCTATATTGTACCCTCCTCACCCCCCTCTATATTGTATCCCCCTCACCCCCTCTATATTGTACCCCCCTCACCCCCCCTCTATATTGTACCCCCCTCAGTATTGTATCCCCCTCACCCCCTCTGTATTGTAACCCCCCTCACCTCCCCCTCTATATTGTACCCCCCTCACCTCCCCCTCTATATTGTACCCCCCTCACCCCCCCTCTATATTGTACCCCCCTCACCCCCCTCTATATTGTACCCCCCTCACCCCCTCTATATTGTACCCCCCTCACCCCCCTCTATATTGTACCCCCCTCACCCCCCCTCTATATTGTACCCCCCTCAATATTGTATCCCCCTCACCCCCTCTGTATTGTATCCCCCTCACCCCCCTCTGTATTGTATCCCCCTCACCCCCCTCTGTATTGTACCCTCCTCACCCCCCTCTGTATTGTACCCCCTCTGTATTTTACCCCCCTCACCCCCCTCTGTATTTTACCCCCCTCACCCCCCTCTATATTGTACCCCCCTCTATATTGTATCCCCCTAACCCCCCTCTATATTGTACCCGCTCACCCCCCTCTATATTGTACCCTCTCACCACCCCTCTATATTGTACCCCCCTCACCCCCCTCTGTATTGTACCCCCCTCTGTATTGTACCCCCCTCTGTATTGTACCCCCCTCTGTATTGTACCCTCCTCACCTCCCTCTGTATTGTACCCCCCTCACCCCCCTCTGTATTGTACCCCCCTCACCCCCCTCTGTATTGTACCCCCCTCACCCCCCTCTGTATTGTACCCCCCTCTATGTTGTGTATCCCCCTCACCCCCTCTATGTTGTGTATCCCCCTCACCCCCCTCTATGTTGTGTATCCCCCTCTATGTTGTGTATCCCCCTCTATGTTGTGTATCCCCCTCTATGTTGTGTATCCCCCTCACGCCCCTCTATGTTGTGTATCCCCCTCACACCCCTCTATGTTGTGTACCCCCCTCACCCCCTCTATGTTGTATCACCCCCCTCTATGTTGTATCCCCCTCCTCACCTCCCTCTATATATTTTATCCTCCTCAGAGGTAGCTGGTAATAGATTTTACTGGCGGAACTAGATGGGATGGGGTGTATGGTGCCTTCAGACATAGATGGACAAATGAGGATAGTGAGAGGGGAGGGATGGGGGTGTATGGTGCCTCCAGACATGGATGGACAGATGGGGGGCAGTGAGATAGAGGGGAGGGATGGGGTGTATGGTGCCTCCAGACATGGATGGACAGATGGGGGGCAGTGAGATAGAGGGGAGAGATGGGATTATGTACATGCAAGGAATAAGAAGTTTTACTGGGGTCCTGACATTGTCCCGCTGGTACTATGGGCCCTGACATTGTCCTGCTGGTGCTGTGGGTCGTAACATTGTCCCGCTGGTGCTATGGGTCCTGACATTGTCCCGCTGGTGCTATGGGCCCTGACATTGTCCCGCTGGTGCTATGGGCCCTGACATTGTCCCGCTGGTGCTATGGGCCCTGACATTGTCCCGCTGGTGCTATGGGCCCTGACATTGTCCCGCTGGTGCTATGGGCCCTGACATTGTCCCGCTGGTGCTATGGGCCCTGACATTGTCCCGCTGGTGCTATGGGCCCTGACATTGGCCCGCTGGTGCTATGGGTCCTGACATTGGCCCGCTGGTGCTATGGGCCCTGACATTGTCCCGCTGGTGCTATGGGCCCTGACATTGTCCCGCTGGTGCTATGGGCCCTGACATTGTCCCGCTGGTGCTATGGGCCCTGACATTGTCCCGCTGGTGCTATGGGCCCTGACATTGTCCCGCTGGTGCTATGGGCCCTGACATTGTCCCGCTGGTGCTATGGGCCCCGACATTGTCCCGCCGGTACTATGGGTGTTTTCAGGAAGTGAAGTTAGAACTCACAATCTGCATTCTTTGGGTTGGATGATCTGGAGATATGGAGGCGGTCCTTGGGGATGATAACCAGGAGGCAGCAATTCCGGACACTGTTCAGCCTATCTCTGTCATCTCAGGGTTACTCCGTGTCTTATGATGGTTTTCTCTGACCCAGAATACTGTCACCTTTCAGCTGGTCCGTGGAGTGAAGAGTCTTCTGAGGACATAGTAGAGAGAAGCTGTGATCTGCCTGCCAGATGTCAGAGACGTCCCGTCATCTACAGAGTACTTCTCCTGGGTTGGACTATGGGAAGAAGTGATGGAGCAGCAAGGACACCCTGTGACTTAAGGTAGGATGACTTTACAACCACATATCAGATACCAACCTCCTCGCTGCTGATCTTTCTGAACTAGGAAATGGGACTGTGCAGCCGCTAGGATTTAGACTCTCACACGATCACACCAGATACCAGCCTCTTCACTATCGCTCAGTCTGAACAAGCAAAGATTGCAGCAGCTAAGACACTTTAATATCAGGCTGAAAAAAAGTAACAAATATATTATACTTACCTGCTCTGTGCAATGGTATTGCACAGAGCAACCCCAAATATCCTCTTCTGGAGTCCCCAGTC